>NC_044508.1:7919297-8024297 GCF_902362185.1 Chanos chanos | reverse complement strand
TAAAAGAGAGCAGGATATATTATCTCACGAGGAGCTTGTTTTAAACGGGAAGAGAGAAGAAAGCCTTCATCAGTTGTTGCAATTCTTGTCTGTTTGCAGTTCACATGGTACTGGGTGGCCCCATGTGCATGATTTGATATAATAGTGTAAGAACTCATCATTCCATGTGTATGTGAATCCGTGTGTGTGTGTGTGTGTGTCTGTATCAGAGTTTTGTCTGATCGTCTCAACCAGTTGGAAAAACGATGTTGCTTTGTTGCTTCAGAAGAGTAGAGTGTCTCTGAGAGACATGTCAAAGTACCACTCAGAATGAGCACTCTTACAGGGAAAAAAACCTAGAAACTCATTTGCTCAGTTACTGGCAGAATTAATATGGAAAGATTAGTGGCAAAGATAGTTTAGTTTATGAGGTGTCAGGCATAGAATTTAATGAGCAGAGAGAGAGAGAGAGTGAGAAAGACAGAGACAGAGAGAGAGAGAGAGAGAAACCGAGACCCAAAAATAACAATAAACGACATTGACAGAAATAAAGAGATGAGCTGAGTAAAACAACGGACGGACTGAGAAACAGAGTTTGAGGGAGGAGAGGAGAAAACTGAAAGAGGGTAAGATAGCTCGGGATAGCCTGCGGGGAGGTTAAGAAAAAGGAGGGTTCGACTCAATCAAGCGATTCTCGACTGAGCTCCTTCTCACCCTCGTTTACTCATCCTTCACCCTTCAGTATGAGGGAGAGACACCACCCCCTCAGAACATGTAAAGAACTGGTTAGGCGATTTGACAGTCAGAAAAAAAAAAAAAAGATGATATATCTGTCAGAGAGTTATTGATTTTTAAGCATAATAAATGTTGAGTGTGGTGGACATCTTTGCTTGTAGTTGTTTCACAACTGTTCAGAGGATTCTTTCTGAGGAAAATGAAAATGAAGGGAATATAACAGAGAATCTTCCATCTAGAATCTTCCATTTAAATGTAAACTTGGACTCACAGTGTAGCACATGTTTCCTTTATAGTCTTAGAATGTCTTTTCTGTCAGTTGTTATCTCTCTGGCAGTCAGATTATATATATATATATATATATATATATATATATATATTTTTTTTTTTTTTTTTTTTTTCAAAATAGGTCTTTTTTATCGCCTTCTAACAGCACATATCTGGAATGCATGAGAGAACTGTTGTTCTATGGATTGGTATCTTTTTATCCTTTGTCTCTTTGTAAAAGCGTAAAAGCTAAATCTTGGTCGCTAGCCAACCTTTAAGTTTAGATAGATGTCTGTGTCTCTCATACGACTCTTACTGTGACTGTTGATAAGAAAATTCTAGAAGTGTTTTTATAAGTGTATAAAGGGGTACATTGTTAAAAGAAGTGCCCTTGTGAACACTTGTGTTGGGAAACAAACACTTTCATTCTAATCTTATTTTCAGTCGTTTCATATTTTCCTGTGATATGCCATTGCATGTTCTAGAAAACACCGCAGAACCGGGAGAAAACAAGGCATTTTTTTTTTCACTGCATATAATAGTAGGAGTTTCCACCACTTTTCCAGACGCTTTCTTTTTACAGTGTGGTTATCGATATAAATCTAAAATAAAGTCTGTTTTAAAGTTTTGGAATTTCATGTCCTGAATGATTTGAATGTAACAAAAGCACTGTCTTTGTCAAAATGTATTTTATGTAAAACAAAAGATTCTTCAGTCCTCCTCAAATCCTCCATTCATGGGTGTGCTATACATTTGACATACGTGTCACATTTTCAATCCATGAATTTACATACGTAATGTAAGGATTAAACATTAAATGTAAGCCAGTTAATCATCCAATCGGTTTTCTTGAAATGTCCGACTCCTGTTTCAAAATCCATCCAGTCTGTTTGCATTAGCCTATCCTTTAGTCTTACATTTGCTCTTGTCGTGTTGTTCATTTCCATGTCTGTGTCAGTGGCCATTTGGCCAACGGATTTGAAATGGTAAACTGAACGATAAAAAAAGGAATTTCTCTCTCTCTCTCATTCTCTCTCTCTCTCTCTCTCTCTGAGTATCCAGAAGACGCAGCGCTATTGTTTAGGTCAAGTGCATGTTGACATTTGACCTTTAAAATGAACTGCTGTACAATACACTTAAAAAGAACATGCTATTTTTAGTGTGTAGTGTTTACTCTCAAATCTTCTAGAATTATCTAGAATACTTCGATTCAGTCTCACATCAGCCCAAGTGTGATGAGTGTCAGAACGCTGTATAGCATTACTGAAGGTTGAGAAAATGTGTGTGTGTGTGTGTGTGTGTGTGTGTATGTGGTAAAATCTCCCATCAGACAGTAGCTAGCACAGACCTCAATGTTAAGAGACCGTCTGAAAAACTGAAAACCACACGCTGTCATTGAACTCTAAGGCAAGAAGTAAATAGAAAGAACAGAGATAAAAACAGAAACAAAAAACAGAGAGATGTGGGGAGCGTGTGACCTCCTCAGATCCTTTTTTTTTTTTTCCCGGAACTTTGCTACGGGCCAGAAAGGGATGTCATGAAAATGAATAAATAAATAAAAAAGCTGGCGGAGAAAAAAAAGAAGGGAAGAAAGAACGAGTGAACCAAGCGGCTTGAATGCTCTCCCCTCTGTCGTTCTGAGTCCATGACACAGACCCTCTCACCAGCACCACAGAGATGGTTAAATAATAACACCGGTGATGTGTCTTGCCTGGGGTCAGCATGTATACAACACACACACACACACAGGACATGGTGGATTAAAGAGCTTGCTGCTGACAGCCCTAAGGACTACTAGAGTGTTTTCTGAAGCGCTCTCTCTCTCTTTCTCTCTCTTTCTCTCTCCCTCTATTTGTTTTTTCCTCTTTTTTTTTTTTTTGTCTGTTCCTTTTTCCCGTCTTTGTGTTTGGCATTGTCCCTCTGCAACTAGTCATTGGTGCTGCCATTACCTACACTCTCATTTTTTTTATCCTTTTCTATGACTTTTTCTCTGTTCTTCTCCCCTCTTTCCCTCTCTTGCCCATATTTCTTCCCCTAACACACACACACACACACACACACACACAAAGACTCTCTCTCTTTCTCTCTCTTGCTTTCCCTCTCTCCCTCACCCCTCCCCCCCTTTTTTTTTTTGTTTTGACCCTTTAGAGCCTGTGTGTGTGTGTGTGTGTGTGTCTTGTTTCTCTGATGTCATGCTGTCTCTCTGGCTCCTGTAAATTTGAATTCAGATGCTGTGCTGGAGCCAAACACTGATATTTCAGAGAAGAATAACTCAAAAGGTCAAACAGGATCTTTGTTCCAAAACAAGCTAGTTTGAGTCTCACTTATTGATTTATGAAGTGACATTTACTTGAGAAATATGCACCATATTTGACGTTAAACAAGAGGATTACTGCAAGCAAACAAGAAAGCATTAGCCTGTTCAACGCTCTCAAAACCGGTTTAGTTCATCACAAGACAAGTATGGTGCTCCCCGGTATCTGTACAGCCTCTATTGCGGAACCAGCTGAAAATCTTACGAAGCTCTTAAGTTTAATACCGTTCAAAATTAAACCCATCGAGGAACGGGCCATGGAGTACTGCAAATTTATTCCATAAAACCGTTTAATACTCCACGAGAAGTATTACTACGTAGATTACTCACGCGTAGATTACTCACTACGTAGATTACTCACGCGTGCGTGTAAACCGTATGTTGACAGAAAACCGTGTCGAATTCCCAGTTTTGTGAACTCGTTTCGCTTTTCAGCACAAACTGTCCTTCACAATTCCGTCACCGAGGCCCTCGTTTTAATAACAGCCTATAATCCGGTCATAGTATAGTCTCTATGGGATTAACATCCATATCTGTAATTAAATCTCATTCTGTGCTCACGGTTTTGAACGATCTGTCTAAACTCAAGAGAAACGTGGGTTGATAGTTATCGCTGGTGTAGTTAACACCGAAACTGAAAAACTGGGATAAGAAACTTTCTAATTATAAGCAGAGGCTGACTTTTTGTCGTAGTGAAAATCAAAGGGTAATGCAGACCCCCAGTTGTCCTGGAAAAAAAACAATGAACAAAGTGATAGGTATATTTCCACAAATATTCTCCAGTTATTTGTTGAATGACATGAGCACTCCAGAAAGCTCTCTACTTTCCTAACGGACAAATGGCAGTTGATATTGTAGTTAAACAATTTAATTTACCTTCATGTCATGTAAAAATTAGAAATATATCAGAAATGATTCATTTTCAGTCTGCACAGCTGTATAATGGACGTTGTTAATGAGTGTTTCCCATTCATATTATGGCAGAAAATGAACATGACCAAAGAAATGCTACAAGGTAAGATCACGTCAGATATATTTATTTGAACAAGACTGTGGTAAGTGTGTGTTTGCATTAGCATTTTCAGCATTTGCCCAGAAATACAAAGAATGCCCAGGCTTGTTAACGATGAAGGAAGGAAGGGGAAAACAGTAAAGACAAGGGCATTGTCCTCTCTCTCTCTTTCTCTCTTTCTCTCTCTCTCTCTCTCTCTGTCTGTCTCTCTCTCTGTCTGTCTCTCTCTCTCTCTCTCTCTCTGTCTCTCTCTCTCTCTCTCTATCTGTCTCGCTCTCTCTTTCTCTCTGTCTGTCTCTCTCTCTCTCTCTCTCTCTCGCTCTCTCTCTCTCTCTGTCTCTAAGGGTAGGAGCTCTACTCGTTCTAATTTTGAGACCCAATCCTTCAGCTTGCTCAGCAGGGGCAGTGTGACATTTTCCTGAACTGGAAGTGACCGGATAAAACCCGCTGGGTTCAAAACTCAAATCAGCAGTTTGAGGGGGTCAGAAAATCCCCTGTTTAATCTGGACCAGCTCTGCTTAAAATTACGCTGTGACCCTAGCATCCTGAGGACCCCAGGTCAGTCTTGGAGAAAATATGATGAGAAAGCTCGCGTACAGACAACATTAAGCTGATTCTGAAAAAAAAAATAAAAAGATCGTAGTAGAACACTCCCCTCCGCCATTGTACGGTGTCAAGTCATCATACCAATCTCACACTGAATATTTTTTAAAACACAATTGAAGACCTGAATATATTTACCTGTTTTTGTCGAATAGGAAAAAAGTAATTTGGCTTTATACCATTAGGGTCTTTGAGATTTAAATACAGTGAATTATTGAGGTGCCAGACACGACAGTGTGGAAATGGGCTGTCTGTATGTGATCTGTGTACATCATGTGATTCAATGAGGGATGCTTTGTTAACGCAGGGTCTCGTCCACCATCTGTTTTAGAGAGTAGTGTGGAGGGTGGCAGTGGAGAGTGAACATGATGCGAAGGTTTTGAAAGGTGGTAATTAGGCTGTGGAGGGAAAATGTGGCCTTCTACTTAGTAGACAGTTTTGAATTTTCATGAGAGTGCGGTCTGTGACTGCCTCTCATTTATGGAAGAAAAAAAAAAAGAAAGAAAACAGGGCTTGAATTTCAAATTCATCAGTCTCAATAAAGTCTGCAGAATGAGTTTAGGAAATGAACGCTTTTTCCCTTTTAGATTTATTTAAGCTAGGGTTGCAGGAAGGTCAAAAATCAGCTTCACTTGTAAAAAGTTGGGGAGTGCACAGACACAGAATCTGTGGTTTTCTTTCATTGGGACAAATTAACATTCTCCACTTTAGCTGATATCTATCCACCGCACATAAAGCCGGCCCGTCGCATAGGCGGTATAGGCGAATGCTAAGGGCGCCCCAAACGAGGGAAAAATAAAAAAAATTCAAAATTTTTAACTTTTACTATTTTTTTTTTTACTAATGCTATTTTCTCTGTGTCATGACACGTTGACGACTTAGATCACATGGTGCCGCAAAGCCACACGCTCTAGAATCTTATGACAACATTTTACCTCTCATCATTAATACAGTCACTGGACTGCAGCCATAGCGAATAAGTAGTCTTGTCCCTGTGATGGGTCTAGACCTGGCTGTAACCTCAAATGTAGGTCTATAATACAGCATGTACTTATTTTAAATGTCAAAACAAAGACAATTGACAACAAAGACACATTTTCGTATCTAGTATATATATATTTTCACCATTGTTTTGGTGCTCCTCTTCACGTAGCGCTCCTATGCGCTGGATTCCATACCTCCCTTTTGCTCCTCTGAATTCAAATATATCATGTCAAAAAAGACCAAAGCCCCCTAGTGCCCAGGGAGGAAAAAAAAAGAAGAGAAAAAGAGGAATAATGGGGAAAAGACAGAAATAATGTGATGAACCAGTAGTTTATCTGTTCCAGTGGTTCTCAGTCCTGCTCCTGGGGGTCCCCTGATCTGCACGTTTGCCAACTTTCCCTGCTTTGACTACCTGACTGAACTTATCAGTGGCACTTTTGATTGGGTGAGCACACCTGATTTAATCAAGAGCATGTTAATTACACTAATCAGGTGTGTTTGGAGCAAGGATAGATGGAAGATATGCAGAGCAGGGGTCCCCCAGGAGCAGGATTGAGAACCTAAGTAGTTACCCTTGGAGCAGAGGGTTACGAGCTTACTTTGGATGATAGTAACGGTCGCTAATGTAATAAATAGCTGGGGAAAGTTGGAAAGACGATTCAGGTGCTTGGGGAATAACATTCAACATACTTTTGAGAAATACAATACACATTTTCTTTTAAGTGTGCTGCACGAACCATCCACTGTCTGCCTCCAGAAACCAGGCATGCATTTTTATTGACATCTCAGTCTAGTTAGCCAGCGTTGGCCTTGCTGGTAATAGTCAATTAAAATCCTTTTCCTTTTCCATCCCCTTTTGTAATTAATAGTTGTAAGCTTTGCATTTTCATAATTGATTGGTCTTATGCATATAACAAACAGCATGCATCACGTGGGAGAGGAGCTCATTGAATACATGTTTTGTGTATGAATGCCAAGTGTAATTACTCTTGCTGTTTGTGTTTAGTGTTTAGAATGTTAAAGGATGTAATGTGTGTGTGTGTATGGACACAATGATTGGTTGTGGAATTGGCTGCGATGCAAGGTGCACCAGCTAAAATCTTGCCTAGGGCACCAAACTGTTCAGGGCCGGTTCTGACTGCATACCTGTGAAGTTGTACAATGGACATGTTACACTTTTCGACTGCCATTAATTCATCTATTTACATGCAGTTCTCCATGTTCTCATTTTTAGGGGTACTAGACTTTTTTTTTTTTTCACATGACCAACCAGATATGTTAAGATCAGAATATACAGAGGGGAAAAAGGGTCTTAAATGTGTCTAAAAAAATATTTCATACTGCCAACATCAATTTTACATTTCACTGGACATTTCTGCTTCTCAGCTGTCAATATTTTGAGGTTTCCACAGACGTTCCTTTTAGTGTATTCTAGTCTTCGCTTGTGACATTTTTGCCTGTGTGTCTGCTTCACGCTCCATTAGACCCAGAACAGAGAGGGGATTCCAAGAAAAGGCTTGTTTACAAAAAAAAAAAAAAAAAAAAAAAAAAAGACCACTTATGATGCACTTTTCAACTGTAAAGACTCAAAGGTGATTAAACGAGAAGTAACCGAACCTCATGTGATGTGTGGCACAATGGGAGGAGGGAGTGGATTCTACATAAACAGGAAGGAGTGAGTGGGTTTTACATAAACCTTCAGGAAATGGATTGGGGGGGGGGGGCAAAGGGCGGGAGGGGCGGGGGGGGGTGGTTAAGACATAAGGGGAAAAGAGAGGAGTTAAAGGAGACAGAATGGTGTGAGTGCTCCATGCTGTGGAGCACAGTGTTTGGGCTCTGTCAGTGTTCAGCAGCCTGGAGAGCGGACAGCGTTATAAATGTCTCAATGAAACAATCTGGACGGCTGTCATACATACACCAGACGTAACAAGCTGATGCAAGACCTCTATATCTTCCTGTTGTTCACTAATGAAATTACAGAGCTATTTTAAGAACTGAGACAACTGCAGTCCTGGTCTCCCCTGACACGCATGCATACAAACGTACGCAAATGTATACATACATACGTAAACACAAACATATGCAAGATGAGATAAGTTTTGGTATTTTGTTGTAGAGTACCCATTATCCACTACAACCATATAACAGTGAACCATATATCATATAAACATAATACACTCTAACCAGCAAATAATACCTTTCTGTCATAAATTCAGCAACAAACAACAACAAACACATAATGCTTATTCGTGTTCAAGTATTCCCAGGTTAAATAAAAAGAGAGTCATTTATGTAACAAGACTACGAAAGAAAAGAATATTTGAAATAAGAATGACGTTTTTGTCCCTGTCTGTTTCATTTTCTGTCATCCTTTTTCATTTTTTTTCCTTCGGTTTTGTAAAACTGCAAACAAAGGGAGTGTGTAGTTTAGAGAACAGA
The DNA here is from genome assembly GCF_902362185.1 of Chanos chanos. Classification (NCBI taxonomy): domain Eukaryota; kingdom Metazoa; phylum Chordata; class Actinopteri; order Gonorynchiformes; family Chanidae; genus Chanos; species Chanos chanos. Next base: position 8,015,964 of record NC_044508.1, on the reverse strand, counting down.
CAGCGCTGTTTGAACCTAATTAGTCTTTCCTATTTTGTTTTCATGCAGATTTCTGAACAGCAGGATGTTATGAAAAAAAAAATATATATATATATATATATATATATATATATATATATATATATATTCTTCCATTGGCTTGTTCATATCAGCATTGATACGAATTTAGACATTTTATTCATCACTCTTTGTGCAAGACTACATATTGAAAAAAAAAAAATTAAACATGTAAGAGTTACACTGACAGTTAGTTTGAATTAAATCAAAATGCTTTGAATCTACACCAGTGCAATCAGCTATATTTGGATAAGAGGTACTAACACACACACAAAAAGAATTAAGTGCACATACACATGCACACACACACAGAAAGAGAGAGAGAGAGAGAGAGAGAGAGAGAGAGAGAGGGAGGGAGGGAGGGAGAGAGAGTGTTACTGAGTTATACTATCCTGCAGCAATACATGTAATTATATAAAGCCAATCACAAAGTGAACTCGAGGATCTTTAAAAGCATTAAGTCATATAGAAATGTGATTTTCCCACCAAGGAAAACCATTACAATTTCCCCGCTGGAGACTGACAGCACAAGGTCTATCAAGCTCCATTAAGCCATTCAAAAGAATCACACACACACACACACACACACACACACACACACACAAAAAGAGCAAAAACCCTAATCAGAGTCACCATGATCTGAAACACTGAGCAAACAGGTCAATAAAGAGAGGAGCTTTTCACATTGTCTCCTCTATTCAAAGCTTTAGACAAAGTTCCTTATGGAATATCCTGGAGAATCGGAATGCTTTACAGGAAAACACATGATGTCGTTCATATCTGCATTACAGCCACTCTGGATCTCTTTATTTACTTAACAAATGATGTATGGACATAGTCGTGGAAAACAGTCGAATTTAATTACGTGTGTGTGTGTGTGTGTGTGTGTGTGTGTGTGTCTTTACACAGCTTATCTAAATATATTTGATTGCACTGGTGGAACTTTAAACAGATTTTTCATTTAAATTAAACTAAACGTCAACACCGTTCACATTTTTTTTCACATTATAATTAAACACATTTAAATCAAATGTTTCTATTTGGATTGTGCCGTCCAAAACAAACACTGATAAGTAAAAAGCAAAATTTCAGATGAAAATAGTGCATTATTCATGAAACTCAGGTCTGAATACATATAAGCCCCAGGGAGTCCTTTAGTGTCGAGTGAAATCCTATTGGCTCTGAGACTTTCAGATGCCTGACACTCTTCTACGGCTGTGTAATTGTTTAAATGAATACCAAACAATTCTGTAGATCGCTCACTCTCTCCACTCAGGTGGTATTTTAGGCCCATTTGACTCAAACGAAAGCCCCGATGAGAAATGTTTGGAACCTGGTTCCTGGGCTAGGCGTGCGTTCAGTTCGCTTTTGGAGAAGAGAGATTGGAACACTGTCTGATGACCGCATCTAAAGTTTCCACGAATTCTCCATGTCAGGGAAGAACTCATTTTGCCAGTGCCTTTGTGGGGATTACAGACGGAGAGTTCAGAAGGGGTGAATAAGCGTTGCGTTCTTTCTTATTGGCATGACTGATTAGTCTCGAGAGAAACTATATCTCTGGCAGGTGCCCTGTCCGTTTGTGCTTTCTCATACTCTGCATCTTTGTATCTGTGACAAAAGGAGACCTGTTAGCACAAAATGTTCAAGTCATGCTTCATTTAAACGCAACAGGCATGAACGGAATGTACAACGAAGTGATACAGAGTCGACCCTTGAAAGTCTCAGAGAAATGCACGCTTTCATCAGTCAACTCCCATACTCTCAATTCAATTCCAAATAAGTAAGATTCATATTGAAACTGAAGCAAATCTGGTTTGCGGTTTTTTTTTTGTTTGTTTGTTTGTTTTCCTCTTATTTTCTTGACAATTCAGTCTGTGCCTCTGTTTTTAATATCTTATCTCCATATGCGGATCTGAGATTTATACTAATTGCAATTTCACTTTGAAAAGCAATTTAAAAAAAATTTAAGACTCAATATTATTAGCTCAGAATCAAAGGCAGAGTTTGAGCAAGTTCAAGAGAGAATAAATATGGTGCGTAAATATGCCTTAATTGTGCAAAAACAAAACAAGACCCCCACACCCCCTGCCCTCCCCCAAACTGATGCTTCTCTCTGAAGATTTCTAAATGCTAACTATCATAACATTGTAAGTTTAAACAGCAGTTATTCCTGTCCTCAAGAACGTAACATCCCTTTTGGAACGTCTCCGCAAAAAGAAGGCTTTTTAAGATTCCAGAGGAAAAGATCAACGTCCCAGATGCCAAAGTTCCAGCTGACGTCACTAGAATGGAACATTATTTTGACCTACACGTACGGTTTCACAGCTTCATCTATCTCTTACATCCCCTTTATTTTTTTAGTTTTTCAAAACGGCATCAAATCCTATCCAAAAGACCAGTGCACATAAACAAACCCCTTAACTCCTCTCTGTGACACGAATTAAACGCCGTTTCAAACCGACGTGATGAATTCTCAAAGTTGAGGATTCAAACAGACTTTGTCTCCTCTGTATCCTGTTAATAATAACTCTGTCAAATTGAATCAGGTTGCGCACTGATATTATTATTGTTATTATTATTATTATTGAAGCTAACGTCATACACGACTGTGGCCGTTGACGCTCTGATTAAAAGAGGTGACTGTTGCATTAGACAGCAGCGTTCTTGTTGGTCACCACGGCGATGGGCCCCCTCGCCGCCACGACGACGGCTAAGGCATTACGTGCGTTTGGGAGCAGACAGGCTAATTGCAGGTGCTCTGTGCACCTCTTCGGATAATGAGTGCTTCAGCCAGGCAGCCGGGAGAGGAGAGGGCAGAGGGAGCTAATCGACCTTAGCCTCTGTCACAAACACTGTGTGAAACACACAGAGTTGCGGACGGGTGGGGTGTGTGTGTGTGGGGGGGGGGGGGGGGGGGGGGTACAGAAAGAGACAGAGAGGGAGGAGATGGAGGTAGAGAGGGTGGGAATGAAAGAAAGACAGAGAGGTGTTTTCACAAAGACTTTTCTGCCTGCGCCTCACTGACACAGATCCCCCGCTGTTTCCGACATCTCTGCTCCTAATCAAACTCTCTCTCTCTCTCTCTCTCTCTCTCTCTCTCTCTCGCTCTCTCTCTCTCTTTCTCTCCCTCTCTCTCTCTCTCTCTTTCTCTCTCTCCCTCTCTCTCTCTCTCTCTCTCTCTCTCTCTCCTGCAACACTGCTCACTGAGCACTCATATCCTTCCTCCTGCTAGCTCTAGGATGAAGATAAAAGGTCATGCCAGGGCATTTTTCGACTTTCTCTTTTGTATGCACGAAATACTGCAATGTTCATCACCATCAGACATTTGTAGTCATAGTAAATTCCACTCAGAATGACAGAGACAGTGCAGATGAGGACAGCTTGTGGTTGCAATTGCCTTTAGTTATAAAAGTTTGTTCATCTATGGTTAATTTCCAGTTTAATATTTTTATGTCTTACGTAATGGGTTCATTGAAAGGGAGTGTCAGAAATTGAATTACCAGATTGTTTTTCATAAATATCCCATGGACTGATGCTTTTACTTAAAAACCAGGAGGTTTAAGTGAAAGGATTACTTAGTTTGTCATGCTGTTCACTATTTTGGCATGCTTTCAATTAGTTAGGAAAGTGTACATTTGTATAAATGGATGTGTAAGCTTAATCAACCGTAACTTTGAAAACTCATTACAAATTACAAATTGTAATTGTTCCAAATTGCCTGGTTTGTCACACAGTTTTATATTTTATATGTGCTATTACAGTGTCATTGTCAATAAACAGTGATATATGAGTGTTATTACAATGTTATTATATCGTATGGTCATTATACTGTATTTTTTATTGCTTTACTACGTAAACAGTCATTAATATGTAAAACTTTGAAGATTTATGAGTGAATAGTTCACATAAAAACCATAAAGTACTGTCTTACCCATAAACTCTCTGAGAGAGTCACTGTGCTGCCTAGCAACATGAAACAGTGTTCCTACTAATCTAAACAAAGGAAATGGAGCATTTTAAAGACTTACTTGAAGTTCGGGCACTTTCAGCTGTTGAGTATCACTAAACAAAGACTATTCAACTCTTCCACATGAATCTGGTTTTTGTAACTCAAACCATTACACTCCAAAGATTGGCTTAAAGGAAGATGTAAGCTTCTTTCAAGCAGAATTTCAGTCTTTATTGTAAAGATGAAAAGCAGCAGGACAATGCAATTTGAGGGCTAGAGTCAAATGGCCTTACATTAGGCACCTAAGCTAACTGCAGATAAAATGAACAGGCCTGTCCATGCTAGGTTTGTCACACTGGTCATTGTAGTCATGGACTTTCCACACTAAATGACCAAGTACTGTCTTCTTCTTCCAGGTCACACATCTCCATGTCTAAGTGTGTGTGTGTGTCTGTGTGTGTGTGTGTGTGTGTTCGAATAGCTCGGCAGCTCAGAGATATCACTGGCCTTAACTCTTTTTGTGTGCAGACTCATAGAAATGAATCATTATTTCCGAATAGGAGATTAAGGTGACGACTGATATGGTACAGGAGAAAGCCACAAGAGTGTAGAATTTGAGCTTAAAATGGTGCCTCATGAAAGTCTCTCATAGATGAAAGGATTAGCCCGAAAGTGTGTGTGCATTTTAGAGAGAGAGAGAGAGAGAGAGAGAGAGAAAGAAGGCGAGGGGGGGGGGGGGGTAAAAAAGGGGAGCATGACAGTAAAGAAAAAGATTGTCGTATAACTAATGCCGGTAACAAACAGCAAGAGTTTTAAAATCCTGACAGATTCTGAAAACATGAGGCATCTTACACTAAAGAGCAGATTTCACAGTTTGTCAGTCATAAAGATGTACACACTAAACGATTCAGAAAGAATGCAAATCACAAACGTTAACGAGCTTACCACGCCGAATTTTACACATCAGCTCGGAGTCTCTAATCCCGCGAGAACATGGGATCCCGCTACAGCATGACACCTGCCTAAAACAATCATGACGGTGGATGGTCAGGTACAACTTAGCGTCTTCACTGTAGAGGCTTTGATACACGTCGGGCTTATTAAAACACCCCTGGGTGATAATGAGGTCTATGTGAGGTGTAGGTCTATGTGCTCGGCCTTGATTTGCGTTGTCATGTTGTTAGACAGAGAACACGATGGGTTACAAGCGGTTGCTGAGAATGAGCTGAGAATTTGATTTCTTGCTTTCCAGAATTAGACCTCTGATCTCAAAGCGGGACAGCAAAACGGGCCTGGCTGTCGCCGGAGGGGAGAGACTTTTATTCACCCTTAGATTGCTGGAGACAGGTTCATGGCTGAGATTTTACATTCCGGCTTTGTCTTTAGTTTAGCAGTTTAGTTTCAGGTCTGTTTTAAATGAACGCTTTCCATGTTCTCCATCTCCTACAGGAGAATCATTCAAGTCCCTACGTTTCCAATATAGAACTGGAGCCTCCAACAGTCTCAAACATTGTGACAGAGGCTTGTGAAACCCACCATCAGATCCTTCAGGATGAATTTCTGAAGGCATTGTAGTTTTGGCCATGAGTACCACACAGTTGTATGTGACATCTCAATGACAAGTCACAAAACCCATCCGTCTGATTTTCAAAACAAAACAAAACAAAGCAAAACAAAGCAAAGCAAAGCAAAGCAAAGCAAAGCAAAGCAAAGCAAAGCAAAACAAAAAAACAAAACAGTAATGTAAACAGAATTGCCAGTTTCAAGAAATGAATTCAAAAAAGTTCAAATTCAAATTCAATATTAACATGTGTACACACACAAAACAGTCCAAGTGCCAAGCCCAACATTTTGTAAAAAAAAATGCTGAACTTAAATGGGCAGTCATCAACCTGTTGATTTATACACATGTACTGTATGTGTAACCACAGAGGTCAGGAACGCAATGTAATAAATTCAGCTGTTCCAATAGTAATTCAATAGTTTCATTTGTTAAGTCCAAATAATCTCTGTCTAAGCGTCTAGACAGGCTATATCAAAAACAGGCCTTGAATTTTTGTCTGTTCTGCAAAATCAAAATCTTGCAGCATCCTGACAAATGCCTGGGGCTCAGGTTGGCCCTGAGGAGGCAGATACTGATGACACAGAGGAAATGGCCATGGATGTACTGGTGGCAGCTAGTGGGGACAGTTGTCACGCTGTGGAAACATAGCCGGTGGCAGGCATGAGGATGGTGGTGTAGTGGACCGACATGCAGATTCAATTCTCTATATCTCCCTCTAAAACATAAGCAAAACCCTTGCAAGCTATCACTTTTGCTCATCTGGTACATTCAGGGTTTAAAAAAAAAAAAAAAAAGGATGTTCTGCTATTGTCTTTATCTGTCTCTGTTGTGGTACATCTTGCAAGACATCTTGTACAGGCATTCGTGTTCTTGCCACCATTCCCTGAACTTCTCTTCCGTTTCTGCTGTCCGACGGAGCTATGTCACGTGCATTTTCATATCTCCTCATGTATGTGTTCTAACTTCTGCCTCTTACAAACCTCAGCTCTCATCGGCTCTGTTGTGGGGTGACTGTTCTCAGAAAGTGTAGCAGCTCTTCTACCTGCTCCGCGGCCCACGCCGGCTTGCCATGATTTTGAATTGTAAATGTCGAACGCGCTTGAAAAAAACCGGAGCGCCTCTGACACATTTTTCAACCGGATCAGGAGCCTTAAGACGGTGCCTGTAACCGTCTCACGCAACAAAATAATCTGTGCCAATGATCGGTTCGGGATCGAGCGCTCCAACTGGGATTTCCAACTGGGGCTGCCATCAAGCTAAAAATCCAGTGGTGTGCTTCTGGCATGGCACCGGGTGGTATCCCTTATGCACAAGTCCTTTTTAATATTCACGCATAAATTCCTCATTGAACTGTATGAAACACTGATACTCAAAGTGTTGAGCCTTAAGGCCACATTTAGAAAATGATACTGTGTCCAGGGCTAGTAGCTGTAATTATATGGTAAGAGCAGTAAAAATTAGTGTTCTTTTTCTAGGTAGGTAGATCCAAACATGACCAAAATGTAAGCAGCAAATCTGTTATAATTAGCACTGCTGTGCAGACTGCATCCAAAGAGTACACGGTTCCTCCTCATTGAACTTAGCTATGATTGCACTGTTGCTCTGTAACTGATTAATCTCTGAAATGATGTTCCTGGACAACACTGCCGTAGGTTCAGCTGGGCACGTAGCAGTAGCATGAGTGGCAAAAGGGCTTTGGACAAATAAAAGTGCTTCAGTCATTGTTCTGAAGTTGTCAAAGTGTGCTTTGAAGTTCTAAGTGAGACTTTTAAGCAGTGCTTCCATCATGGAAAATGTAGTCTCCTTCACAGAGACATCGTGCAGTGTGGAAAAATGTAACGTTCTCCCCTTTAGGTAAGTTCAAGTTTGCGTGAAATGCAGTCACTTTTTTTTCGTGGTAGGTCTCCAACCATGGCGCCACGGACCCGCGCAGACGATTTGTTTGGCCTCGCTAGTGATATCACACAGAATGTGACATGAGCCATAGCCTCTGGAATTTATAGGAAAGATGACAACTCTCCTGCTCTGGTAGACTTCTGGCCCGAGAGAAAGGTTTTTTCTCAGCTCAGAGAATTGCACCCAGAACCTGGCCCCTGCTTAGCCATTGTGCATCGTTGCACTGTAGAAAGTCTAAGAATTCAGCTCTACTCTCTTTGAGTGACTTTTTAAATAGTCAGTGCTGCAGGTTTGAAGTACAGAAAATGCAACTGACAGTTTCAACTGCTGTATCCATGGTTTCCTCCATCTTACCAGACAACTTTGCACACAAAACAGTTTGATGAATTATACAGTTTCAGAAGCTGACAGGATACTCTGCTGCTAAACGTGGTGCATAGCCTCTCTCTGTTCCCATCGTTGATGGACCCGCATCAGTAACAAGGAGGTTTATTTACGTAGTTCTAAAGAAAAAAAAAAAACAACTCACCTCATTGGTTGTGCAAGCCCAAAGAATTCTTCCTTGAAAACATCACCACCATAGTATCCTGCAAATACTGACAACTGGTCAGTATTAATATTATCTGTTCGCCTGTCAACTGTAATGTACGTGGGATATACTGAATTCAGGTAAGACAGAAAAGTTCGACCCTGTGCGCTGTTGCTGAGTCAGACAGGGGTATTTGTTTCACGTGGTGAACAATCTCACTTTTGCCCACCCACCCCCCAACCAGCATCCCCAAAGTCCATACAAAAGTCTTGCCTTTTCTAGCTGACTCCCAGGTCACATGGAATGAAGCAACTGAGGCCTTTTTCCGAGCTGCTGCCACAACCATTAGTACAGTAATTGGCGACCTTGTTAACTGAATTGGTGGTTAGACAAGTCAAACACGGTGTGCCCGGCACTGGCATGAGTTGGTAATATAAATGGAAATTCATCCATCTATTTAGGACTGAATTGTCAGTTTTAGCTATACCTACCTTTTTGCACTTGTTGCTGACAATTGGTGCTAACTCACACATGAACTAAATGGCATGGCACGGCACTGTGACTGGATCATCAGATGGCTGTCAACTAGAAGCAGGAGCTTAAAAGCAATAGCTGCTGTCTGACTTGTCAGCACTGTTGAAATGTTGAAATGTTGTTTGAGGACTGTGTTAATATGTGGGTGCTGCTTGAAAACATGTAAGACTCAACTGCAGTATAGGATGTTACTAATAAAGTACTGTTTCTATATCAGAACACTGACTGCCCATTTCAACTCACAACTCGTTTGTTAGATATAAAATTCAGCTCATAAAATTCAGCTCTTACAAAATATAAAGCCTACCCATGAGCTTTGAACACTTTTTAACTACACGCGGTAAAAGGTGAAAGTCCTGCATGCCCTGATTATAAAGCAAAATATCAATATATCATTATGAATGAAACATAAAATCTATGGTTCCAGGTCAGGACAGCTAATTTTGCCAGAGAGTCTGTTGAGTGAATACTTCATGGCTAAGCTAATCAACTGAAGGTCATTTATGTACTATGGGCTAAACAGTAATTAAAGGCAGACAGACTGATATTAAAACTGCTTAACAGAGCTTGGGCAGTGGCAATTCAATTAACTGAGGGTCGGTTAACTGCCACAAGTGAACGATTGTTTAAATGCTTAGGTTTTTCCACACTCTTAGTGTGTTATCACACTTCTTTAGAAGGAACAGCCGTGGGCTTTCATTTTCTCCTCAGTGAAATTGCAACTTCAGTGAATAACTAAATTCTTTGAACTTTGATGTTGTTTTCTTTTATAGTGTTTGCGAACAAGCAGCAGCGGCAGAGGGTCACGTACAACAAAAGAAAGGAGAGTATTTCGAGGACTCTGTGTTCTGTGCCTGGAGTCGGTGAAATTCGCGGGCTACAAAGCAAATGAGATTCAAACTGTGTGACATGGCGGCCCTGCTTTGGTAAACTTTATGCTTGCTTTGCTCAAGAGGGTCCCTTTGTTGTCTCTTCAAGGTCAGTCCATGCCTGCACATTATCATGTTAGCCTGTTAGCGTAGTAGCATAATGCATCTGCTAGCAAGAATGCACAGGCTCTCCAATAGCTGGCAGATTTTGAAGTGGACAGGACATAATGCACACTTCTAGAGAGCTCTTTAGATGAACGAGAGGACACAGCCTCATCCAGAGACTGTGTTAAAGAGCCTAAATTCGTGCTCAAGAGCCCAGCATGAGCTAACCACTACTGTGACTCAAACTATGCTTCAAACCAAAAGAGGCTCTCTGATCTAGATCCTTAGTACTAAGGCCAGGTAGCCGTGCAACACATTAATTCCCATTGTTGGTAATTAGCCTGTGATAGGCTTTTTGACATCATAGATTTGGACCAGGTAATGATTCAAGTCATGGATTTGGATGTGGCATAATCTTTTGGTTGCCATGGAGAGTTATGACAGTTGAATTGCGGGGATAGGGGGTATGTGTGTGATGTGTGTGCATGTGTGTATGAGTGTTGGGGGGGGGGGGGGGGGGGGGGCTGGGCTGTCAGCAGTTGGTTGTCAAGCAAGCAAAGGGGAGTGATTGCCTTTTCCAGGGAGAGATGAGGGGGAAGCAATTTAGTCACAAATCATCCAAATTTGTTTTCCAGGGATGCCCCCATGATGTTATCAGCAGCTATCTGCTCATCTGTTAGTACCACATCCGTCAGCCTCTTAGCAGTGGTGCCACTCACACAGGTGGAAAGACTGACCCCCAGCACCTTTAAAACCGCGTTTCCCAGAATGCATTTCCAGACCTGCATTATAATACAGCAGATACAGAAAATTACACAGACTCTCTCCACAGGGGTGGGGTTGTAACAAAAAAGCTTAGTCCCCACCAGTCTCGGATCATGCAACTGAGACAGTAGATTTTACCTTACTTATAGGTCAGTATTATAGGGTTCAAAAGCAGATTAAACATTTTTGGTGTGTATCTGTGTGTGTGTGAGCGTATGCGTGTCTTTGTGTGTGTGGACAAAATGTAAATGGTACTTCATTGAGATAATGGAAGTCTCATCTCAGTTTATGAATACATAATTAGATATTTCTCAGTGGGCTTGTGCCAGTGCATAGACCTGTACATGTACAGCTAGATGCTTTTTAATTATGAGCTTAAATCTTCTTAATGGCATTCGGTTAAAGTCATTAATAGTACAATACTCGTATAACACACAAAATTACTGCAGTGTGAGTCACAGCAAGAAATAACAAGAAAAGGCACACACTCTCCCGGTGACCTCTCAAAACCCACGGGAAAAGGAAACCGAGCTATGTTTCATTTCATCATCCCTCCATTTCGCAGTGGAACCTCGGCCAATGAAAATAGGTTGGGGGCTGTGACAGATACAGGAAGAATAAACGCCAACAGTGTGACAGAAAGGTAAAAGGGCCCAGGGGTGTGAGGACGGGAAGAGAGGGAGAGAGAGAGAGTGATGGATGAGAGGAGATTGAGAGATCGTGCTGTGGAGAAGGCGGCTTAAATGTCGAGAGGCTGGCTGCAATATTCACACATTAATATCAAGACTGCGATATGAATCCATAACCAGATAAGTTAGATGACAGAGAAGGAGTGGGAGCAGGAGTGCATGAATGTGTATGTGTTAACGTGGAGTGTGTAGAGAGCGTGTGTGTTTGTTCGTGTGTGTGTGTGTGTGTGTGTATGCGTGCGAATGTTCGTTAGAGGAAGAATCCTGTGTACCTTTGCAGTCCTATGATGAAGAAGAGCAGAAGAGTGATAAAAGAGAAGAATTAGTAAGCAGGATTGACAGGGCTGCCATGAGCAAATTGCTTAAGGTCTTCAAGGAGACGGACTTCCTGTTTCCCATTGGTCCTCTGTCCTGGTGAACAGTGTAAGGAAGCAGGGATCAGCATATGTGCACGGCGCAGGACAGAGATGGTTCCCACTGTCAGTAGTCCCTCTGTTACCAGTGGACTGTGACAGAAAGTCCCCATAAAATCTTCTTTTCAAAATCAGCTTTTTTTTCCATTAGCGCGGTGTCTGTGTTGAGAAAGGTGTGCTATACTGTATCCTGATTGACAGGAACAGGTTACATGAGAAGTTTCATGGATGGATGGATGGGCAGATAGATAGATAGATAGATAGATAGATAGATAGATAGATAGATAGATAGATAGATAGATAGATAAACAGATAGATAGATAGATAGATAGATAGATAGATAGATAGATGAAAGGGCGGATGGACGGAGGGATAGATTGATAGAACAATCATTTGTGAGGTAAAGATTATGGCTCATTGAAGAGTGAAGGATTAAAGTAGTCTCATTCACAGAATTTACAGAGATGAAAGACGTGCCCTTGGACACTGCTGTCATGAGAGAGCACTAACAGCTTTCAGCAAAGAGACATAATGTGTGGTTCTGCCAGCACTGGTCTTGATTCAACCAGTCCTAATATGCATTAATGTTTGGTATTCAGTCAAAAGGATTGGCTGTAAAAGTCACAGCAAAAAGATAATACTGGTTAAGTGCTATGCTGCTTCATAAAGTAATCTAGGGAAAAATGCTGGAACTGGTTTTTCAGCAGTAGAAAAGCACATGGAAATGTGGGGGTTTGTGGTGGTTTCTTTGGGCAAGGCCTATATTCAGGTTACCAGGAATGTTTCCAAGATATTTGGTTAGGTTCTTGTAAAATTAGTGGTCAGTGCTATGCCTGGAATATTTAAAGGATGAGAATGTCTTCTCAGAATTACAAATAGAGATGTTTTATGTGTGAGGTACCTTGATTATTCTGTGAATGTGACATCACTCTGGCCATTGCAAAGAAAACGGGATGCAGTATTTGTACACATAATATACACTGATTACATTTGCAGTGTTTTAGCAGTACATTTCCAAATGGATGAATCACGTGGCTTTTTGTCTTTCACACAGACACCCTCAATTATCTTTAAACATGATAAAACACACTATAATCACCATCTCAGCTCTTGACCTGAGAGGAGGTTCAAATGCTTTTAGTGAACAGAGTTTACCCATCAATAGAGGATTCTGAATGGACTTGAGGCTAAAATTTGAATTAATGGAAATATCTGTGCACGCGCATGTGTGTGTGTGCGTGTGTGTGCGTGTGCGTGTGCGTGTCTGTGTGTGTTTGTGTGTGTGTGCGTGTGCGTGTGCGTGTCTGTGTGTGTTTGTGTGTGTGTGCGTGTGCGTGTGCGTGTCTGTGTGTGTTTGTGTGTGTGTGTGTACGTGTCTGTGTCTGTGCTGGGGGGGGTTGTTTGGAGGATCAGAAAACAGATGAATCAGTATATGTGCGTATGAAATCATAGGGTGGGAGTGAACTGGTATGAATAAACTATTTGTCAATGAAATATGAAAGCTAGGGCGGATGTTCAAAGGACCTGACCCATACTAATGCTTACAGATACACACACACACACACACACACATACACACACACACACACACACACACACTCACTCTCTCTCGCAGACTCTATCTGCTATAATATTTCCTGGTTATGCCCCACTTCAAATGCAGGCTGGAAATTCAGCTTTATACAACTGTTTATCCATCTTTTTTTTTTTTCATCTCAAATCCCATTTGCCAAAGTACCACATTTTCAATGAAGTCATATTTTCAGTCTGAGCCACAAAATCTAAACATATTTTCTCTCCGTCTCTCTCTTTCTGTCTGTCTCTCTCTCTCTCTCCCTCTCCCTTTTTCTCTGCCCTTAGCAAATTATTATGCAGGTTCTTTTATGTCTAGTTATTGGCTGTAAACCATCTTTGCCATTGGCTTGCAAAAAGTACATTGATAAAGGAGCAGCCACATAATTTGTGATAGTTTACAGAACACAGCTGCTGCTTTTGGGTTTGTTCCTCAACATATTACTCAGTTGATTGACTAAAATACCATCTTCCTTTGTGAAGGAAGAATATTTCTTTGTGAAAATTAGAAAATGAGAATAGAGGTTTATAGACTCAACGCTTTAATACAGTACTTTTCTGGTCCATGACGAAGGTCAAACACAATCAGCAAACAGTTTATCCGATCCGGGCAAACAACTCAAGCAAAGACGCTTAAAGCGTGAATGAAGAAATAAACTCAAGAACCCTTCTAAAAAAAACTATCAAGGCTTCTTTAGGACTTTGGGGAAATCTTACCCAGAGAATGGAATGATCATGATCTTAGACAGTGATCTGATGAACACTGAGCCTATAATGTCCCTTTGACTCCACTGGGAATGTGTCTCTTTTATCTCCTCTGTTTTCATTTATTCCCCTCTTTCTGTTACACCTCTAGTACTTTCTCTCTCCTAGCACTTTCCAACTGAAAGTTTCTGTTCTTTCCACCCTTCTTTTTCGACTTATCAGCCTTAAAATGTCATGTCAATTCTTTGTCACGCCACCCCAGGCTCCGGTGTTAGCAGATTAGCGTAGCCTAGTCCAGAGAGAATTCGGAATCGTGGAGGCGACGCGGCCAGTTTAATGAATACATCTCTTAATCAGGAATCTCTGCTCCATTGTGTTGGGCAAATCTTTTAATTAAAAGGGTGTACCATTGCAAGTCATCGTGCTCCGTTGGGAGATGAGAGAAATTAGACACGAAACTAAAAAAAAAAAAAAAATGATTGTCGCAATTTTGCATTTAAGGTACGTTGGGATAAAGGTGTATCCCGGGAGGAAGGATGAAGGCATTGTTTTGATGTTCTGTCGTAGCCTGAGACTGCGTAGAAACCATCTGTTTTCTGATAACTTCACCCATTTGCTCAACCTCTCTGAAAAACAAAGCTTAAGTTTAAATCCATCAATTCTCCCTCTAACAAACAGAACACAAACCTGTCCTTTCTTGCTGTGGAGGAGAACTAAACCCCCTCAATCCTCTTTGGGGTTTTTTTTTTGCAATGAACTAAGTCTCCGTATTCTCTCCCTACATCCAAAAAAATCAAATTCTCAATCATTTCTGTCCACCCAACGGAAATAAAATCAGTGATATGTCCTTCAACTTACAAAAAAAAAAAAAAAAAAAAGATACAGTGCAACAAGTGCTCTCTTTTTGAAGCAAACAAAACTAAACCTGTTTCTGTCTACTGGCAAACAGTATGTTTACATCCGGCTTCCTCTAATAAACATCCCTAAAACCTACCTACTCCAGTTCAATGAATTCATTTACTCAACTCTGCCCACTGAAAAGTGGGAGAAGATGTTATGTGTAAACCTTGTCTAACATTCATAAACAGTTGTCTGTATTTCTGTTCAGCAATAATTATTACTGACAGACATAATCAACAATAAACGGAGGCGCACGCTTCAAGAGACGGACCAAGACGCTTAGGTCAGAAATTAATATGTCCCGGCCAACTCTTTCCAGTCCTTGTCTCTCAAAATTTATTGATTTCAATTACTGTGATTGCAATGCTGAAGCTGTCACTCCAAAGTCTGACCAATAGTAATCAATCAGAGGAAGTGTTTCTGCAAGAGAAGACCTTGAGCTGTCTCTGTATAGGTCAGACTGTGTAAGCTTTGAGCAGAAGCCAATTTATGTGTCCATGTCAGCAGAACTGTGCGGTCAAATAATGTGTTTCCTCTTGTACAAATGGGCCTATTTTGACAATTGCCTCCTTGTAACTGAATTGTCTGTGTGTGTGTGTGTGTGTGTGTGTGTGTGTGTTTATACTTTCTCATGCATTAAGTATGACACATAGTGTTTAAGGAGCTACGCTCCCTGATTTCGGAAGGTATAATGATTTTAAGTGGCGCTGCTCCCTTTTTTTAAAAAAAAAATGAACAGTAAAAGATGCTGTTCCACCCCATGTCTTGTGAGAATAAATGAAGACAGATAATCAAGATGTTGCTCTACACAGAAAACTCTGCACTGGCCAGAAATAGGTCTTTGGGGGGGGAGGGGTTGTTTGTGTTTGTTTGTTTAATCCACATGACATTTTAAATGTTGTTTATTCAGAAAATTGCTATCTAAATAGCCACCACTGTTAATGGGGCAGAAAATCAATGTCATTTTGAGTGCATTTTAGATCATTACATTTTGGTGAAAAAAAAAACGAAAGCTAAAACAAAACAGAAAGCGGAAACCAAACTGTTGATCAGGAGAACATCCGCAGCACCAACAAAACAACCCCTCTGAAGCAGACCTCAGCATAGCTTCAATGAACGTGCTCCCACATAACTTGATTTTATGCTATAGATAAGCTCTATAAGCTTTCACGAAGAATCTAAGTTCTGTTCCTTTGAGAGAGATATTATCATTCCAAGAGGTGGAGATAGTAAGAAAGCAAGAGAGAGAGAGAGAGAGAGAGAGAGAGAGAGAATGAAGCCGAGAGAACAGAGCTTCTGTGTACCACTTCATCATAATTTATTGATGACTCTAAAGCCACTTTTGATTAGTCCCTCTGCAAGCTTTTCTCACTGACATCTAGCTTGTTGAAAAATGTGTGTGTGTGTGTGTGTGTGTGTTCGCGTGTGTGCGTGCATGTGTGTGTGTGTGTGTGTGTGTGCTGTTTGCAAGTCTGTCTTCAAATTTTGTCAGAAACCCCATTAATAACATTTACATCTTCTTATTTCATTCATAATTTTCTCACCCCCCCCCCTCCCCTTCCTAATCATCTATCCCTCTCTTCTCAGCTCAAGCTTGGGAGAGGGCTGTTTTGACTGTGTGCTATCTTCCATCTGGTTAAAATCATAATTTGAATAATAATCAGTTCAATTGAATGGTAATTGTATTGAATAAAAATCAAACATTTTTCTCACTCCATGCTTCCATTCATAGATCAGCATCTAACTTCAGCCTAACTCAAGGTGCCGTGTGATAGATATGTTTATTCAGCAGAGGCACAGCGGTGCTGGCCCAATTTCTGAAACACATATTTTCCAATGCAAACCTAGGTTTTCATTTCTGTTGTGCAGTATATATGGCAGGTTAAGATTGCATGTTCGGGTTACAGAGTGGAGAATGCCGCAAATCAAACGTGTCGGCGAGTCAGCAATTTCAAAATCAACCAAAAGCACACTCTTGTCATGAAAATATTTCCTCCCAAAAATGAATGGTGTTTCAAATTCAAAAGGATCTCCATGAAGCTGAATCCTCAGAAGGTCCTCGCCCCATCCACAGCAGCTCTCTCTGAATTGATTCTCTCATGGGTCCACAGTGAACTAAGGAACTCCTCATGAGTTCTCAGTGAACTGAGGAACTCCTCCTGAGTTCACAGTGAACTGAGGAACTTGTCATGAGTTCACAGTGAAATAAGGAACTCCTTGTGAAGTTGCCAAGCTTCTTCACAGAAGTCTGTCCTCATCATCCAACAGAGGTCAGCAGAAGATCCCTGTACTATAGGGACTTTACTGGACCATTGTTTCTTAGGGGTCATTGGTCTTGAACAATATCTGAAACAAACTACTATCGCTGAACTGAAAAATAAAGATCAGAATGATATGCTTTGAGTTTCAAACAAACATGGCAGAGCTGCAGTCTTAAAGACTTTAATTTACTTGTATAACTTTTTAAAATTCCAGCGTTCTGAATCACGCTAATGTGACTGAATGAAGTTTAGTCTAAAGACTTTCGTCTCTGTTAATGAGTTTACAAATGGGGCGAAGTAAAACCGCTTTCACTTTCTGACTGTTTCAGAAAGAAAGACAATTTAAACAATGACCTTGGAGTATTTTAAATGTAGCTGCCAATTAGACAAGTAATTTACATATGGTAAAAATGGAAAACCTGACCCCTGTGTGAAACAGCATCACCATTAATGAAATCTTGATGAGAGAAAGCAAGATATTTAAATGAGCCTCAAAACAGGGGATGGGCCGACGCATTTTATTATCAGG
Source organism: Chanos chanos (assembly GCF_902362185.1). Taxonomy (NCBI): domain Eukaryota; kingdom Metazoa; phylum Chordata; class Actinopteri; order Gonorynchiformes; family Chanidae; genus Chanos; species Chanos chanos. Next base: position 7,998,627 of record NC_044508.1, on the reverse strand, counting down.
AGGGAGTTTGCTCTACGTTACTCTGCTTCCCATCCGGTCTTGTGGGAAATGAACGATTTCTCTGGAATCCTGTTGACTTTTTGCTATCACCTCACAATTAGAGGATGATTGATTGGGAAACGGGTGAATGTGTCCTCTCAAGTCATTCAGTGTCAGCAGCATTTGGTTGATAAGAAAATCAATAGGACTCATAAAGAAGAGAGAGAGAGAGAGAGAGAGAGGGAGAACGAGAATGATGATATTAAAATGGAGAACACAAGTTCTGCAAGAGAAGAGAATACCTTGCCTTCACTTGATACAGCATCTCTTGCTATTCTTCTATTGTATTCCGTTTATGTTCTGTTCAAACTTACGTCTGGTTGTGTACTCAGACTTACACCTAGAGTCCGTGGGTTGAACTGAACTGTTGGTTGTTGGTACGGGAGTGTGCAGTAGGTAATAAATCGAGTTATGCCAGAACTATACTGCCATCTAGTGTGTGACTTGTTTTAAGAGCTTTTGTCCTAAATGGCACAAACCAATGACTGTAAAAAGCATGGACAGCGTGGCTCCATGCCCTTCCGTTCTATAGAAATGAAGCCAAAAGTCCACCGCCATGTTGTCTAATTTGGAGCCAGAATTTTCCCAGTGGGGACTCTCTGCTGCTATCTGGAACCAGAGTCTGTGCACTAGAGACAAGAGTCGAACTGTGTGTAAGTCAGATACACCTATGGCCGGCCCCTTCTCCTAATACCAAGGTCCTGCGCATTTAAATTTAACAGTTATAAGAAATGATAAAACAATGGTAGGTTAGACTAGGTTGCCTGAGAAACTCAGCTACTCCATGTAATGAACAGAAAGGGTGCAATGCAGGTGCTGCAGCTGGTCTCTTTCAGCCAAGGCTGTCAATCACTTCATTCCCAAGTGTATCCATGCCTTCTTGCAATATAGTAGAATAAAGTTTTAAAAACTAATTTCTGGAGAAAAATAAAAAATGTGCAGATATTAGCATAGGGAAAATGAAGTGTTCGAATTGGATACTATAGATAGAAAGACGATTTACAAGAGAAAAGTGACATGGAAAATAGGCTATTTTGTCATTGAAACACATGGGGATGGGCGGTGCTACATATTATACTGATGTCTACCAGCAGGGGCGCTAGACCTGTGATTGCTTCACTTTTTAGAGACGTTATGCTGTCCATGCTTTTTACAGTCATTGGTACAAACAGACAGCTAAAAAACAACTGTTAGTATTTGCATAATAATGTTGAAATGAATCACCAGTGCTCCTCTGTCAATTCTATGATAAATTTGTGTGGTTAGACAGTCACATGTAAACAGTTTGATAATTGTACATTTACTCAGGTTAGAAACATGTACATAGATGACCCAGTGTAAATAAATACATACAGACATACATATATTCATACATATATATGTGACAGTTACTCAGTGCATTTAAAAAAAGTCAGAATTTCAGTATGTATGTATGCACAAATGAATGCATTCTATTATTGATTCTTTTACTTAATTGTTGATTCATCATTCTTTTCCTAAGTTGAAATAAATAAATTTAAATTTAAAGAAAGAAGGAAAGAAAGACATATTAATGACATATCAAAATGTTGAATGTACAAATATTTCTCTCTTATACTTGTTTTTTTTTTTTATCCTTTCATTTGTTTATTCTTTCATTCATTTCGGTTATTTTCTTTACTTGGCTTATGTATTAACAAAACGTTCTGTGATATTCTACCCTTTCCAGCTGTCTGGTCGGATCTTACGTATTTACGTATTTACGTAACGTCTGACGCAGATAACCGTTTGGCGCTGATTTTCAAATGGATGTTTTACTAGGAAGTTGGAAAGTGACGATATAATAGCGTGTAAGTGAGCAAGACTTGTGTCGAATTTTTATTTTCCAGTATAAACTCGGAATATCATTCATTGTTGGATTTTGGACAAGCTGCCTTCCAAGGTGTTTATCTTTTTATTGACGAATATGTTGTTTTAGAGAACGGTGTTTTGGCAAGTTGGAGACGTTTTTGTTTTCAAGCTAATGTATCCGTTAGCAAGTAAACACTTCTTGAACAGCTAGCAAGCGAACTTGTTCGCTAGGCAATGTTTATTATTAGTTCAGTGGAAATGTTTCGTCTTGCTGCCTTTAAAGCTGTCAGATTACAATGTATTAGGCAATTTAAGTGGACACAGATATGTTCGCTAACCAGCTATAGCAAACTTTTTTTGACATGATATGGCATTTGCGTTGTGACAACGTAAATGGAACAAGCAAGCTAGTACTATCGAGTTAACTCAGTTCGCAGATAGCTTGACATTGCACGGTGTAAATTTAGTCCGCAAGGAACAACTGAGCACCGCTTTACTATTCAATTGTTCCAACAGCCACTATGAGCGCATTCAGCACTCCGACCTCGCGGCCGCGTCAGTGGTCCTCGCCGTCTTTGGGACCCAAAGCGGCATTGTCTGCTACCAGTACGCCTCTCCTGGATTCCCTTCAAGGCAATGACGATGAGCAAGAGCGACGTCAGAGGCGGAGGTCCAAAGTCACAGACCTTCACGGGATAGCTGACTCCTCCATTAACGATTCTGTGGGTCACAGGTACAGTAAATAGCTCTCTAACTTACCGAGTATCCTCCATAGTGTATGAATTTGTATCTGTATTAATTATGCTTTGTGTGTGCATATCTCTCTGTAGTGCCACAGGGACCCCTGCTGCAGTGCCCAAACTGTCAACTGCTCAAATCTCAGAGCATTACTCTACTTGCATCAAACTGTCAACAGAGAATGTGAGTACTTAAATTTTTAATGTTGTTGACATTTGGACATAGCTTTTGATTCCAGTGTCACTGATCAACTTTCATTCTTGCGATTCTTTCATTTTGTCCCCCTCTCTCTTTGTGTTATAGAAAATCACCACTAAGAATGCATTTGGATTGCACCTCATTGACTACATGGCAGACATTCTTAAGCAGAAGGACTCTGAACTCAACTTTAAGGTTCGACCCTTACATTTATATGCAATGTTCACTTGATTAAATTGGCACAGGTTTATGTGTGGGTTGTTTTTCTTTAGTACTGTACAGCTTTCACTGCGGTCGTAATATTTGCACACTCGCGGTCTGTTTAGGTGGCCGCGGGCACGCTGGATGCCAGCACTAAGATTTATGCCGTCAGAGTGGACGCGGTTCATGCTGACGCATACAGAGTCCTTGGGGGTCTGGGTTCGGAGACCAAGCCTAAAGAAGGTAGGCGTGAGCGCGCGGAGTGTCTTGGACAAAGGCCAAGTTCAAACTGCTGGTGTTCATCACCTTTGTCAGTCATCATTTTAAAACCTTTCTAAAATTGGTTTGTTTCCCGGTGAGACTTTTGATGAGAAAATTTGTGCGCACTATCAAAGTAGTAAATGTTTCATTCATATTTCATTCAAGTGTGGGGCAGCCTGGACACTCGTAGGTTGATTGTTGTTTTGTTGAATGCCCCAGGACAGGATGCTGGAGAGGAGGCTGAGGTCGTAGAGGGCAGTGAGGGAGACCAGGCTGCGGTTAAGCAGGCTCCTAAGAAGAAGAGGCCGCCAAAGAAAACGGTGGAACAGAATCTGAGTAACATCAACCGTTCCGAGTCAGAGATGAAGTGTGAGGTGAGGTCCATTGGTTATTCCAGGAGGGTGTTTTATATGCCATCGTTTGTCAAGTAACCTTAACAGACAGGTGGTCAATTGATAGTAGTATTTGTCTAGGAGGAGACAACATTAAGTATTTTTACTGGAGGGCAGTGGCTTCTGTTCGTACACTGATGTAAATTATCCTGCTAGTCTGTGAATTGTCCATCAGCCTGACTCAAACCTTCAATCAGTCGTTAACATACTTAACAAATACAGCCACTTATTGATTAATTGTGTTTCTTACAGAGATGTTGACTGTAAAGATCCTAAGCTGTGATGTATTTGTCCTTTGGTATTTGTGGACATTTGATCATTAAAAATAGCTCACTGAAAACACTGCCCTCAAATGTACATGTAATCCCACCACTAATGATTAATTGGGCTGTTTCTTCTACACTAATGGCAGAACTTGATTGGTCAAGATGTTTGTCCTGCCCCGGTCACTGGGTGAGTTATCATTGCTGTGTGCTGTTTTAGGTGGATCCCATGTTCCAGCGTATGGCTGCGTCTTTCGATGAGAACAGCACGGCTGGAGTGTTTTTGTCTGTGCTGTTTAGTGAGGACAACCGTTGTGAATTACGTTTCCCGTCGCACATGACTCTCCTGCGCTCTCAGTCCCCCTGTACAGCAGTCCCCACACAACATGCTCCTGTCCAGTCTTTTACAGGTACAACACACACAACATGTACCCGTCCAGTCTTTTACAGGTACAACACACACACACTCACACACAACATGTACCTGTCCAGCCTTTTACAGGTACAACACACACATACTCACACACAACATGTACCTGTCCAGTCTTTTACAGGTACAACACACACATACTCACACACAACATGTACCTGTCCAGTCTTTTACAGGTACAACACACACAACATTTACCTGTCCAGTCTTTTGCAGGTACAACACACACATACTCACACACATGTACCTGTCCAGCCTTTTACAGGTACAACACACACATACTCACACACAACATGTTCCTGTCCAGCCTTTTACAGGTACAACACACACATACTCACACACAACATGTACCTGTCCAGTACAACACACACACACTCACACACAACATGTACCTGTGTAGTCTTTTACAGGTAAAACACACACACTCACACACAACATATACCTCTCTGGCCTATTACAGGTACAACACGCACGCGCTCACACACATGTACCTGTCCGGCCTTTTACAGGTAAAACACACAACATATACCTGTCCAGCCTATTACAGGTAAAACACACACACACTCACACAACGTGTACCTGTCCTGTCTTTTACAGGTAAAACACACACACTCACACACATGTACCTGTCCAGTCTTTTACAGGTAAAACACACACACTCACTCACATGTACCTGTCCAGTCTTTTACAGGTAAAACTCACACACAAGCACTGTGGTCTCTCTCTTCTGTCTGCTGTTGCTTCTTTAGAAGAATAAAATGAATGTTATGGTTTCAGTGGGAACTTCTTTAAAATAGATTAAACTCATAAACAACGCATTGACTCCCTCCGGTACTTTAATAACTGAAAGAGGCTGTAATCCCAAGATAACAAGAAATAATTTGCAAAGGAGCTGAAGCCTCCGCTGATTTAAATGAAACTGAAAATTCTTTTGTCTCCCATGTAATGCTCCATGACTTCCCTTGGCCTGACATCACTTCTCTCCTTTTTTTATATTCTCCTGCACAGTCTGTCCTGATTCTGCTAGAAGGCCTAGTTTATTGTTTGCATCTCTGCCCAGCAGAAGTTTCCTGCTATGGGTGACCTATTGGAGACCCTCATATCCCGAGCAATTTCAGGAAGGATTATTTTGAATGCATAAAGTGTGAGACATCAAGACTCACCGGTGCTTCTCATTCAGGCTTTAGCACCCCTGCCCATAGTCAGAATCACATCCTCACACGTGGTTGCCAAGGAGACCTGCCCGTAGTCTGTAATGTGTTTTATCATGTCGATTGGAATGGTGTAGACTACTGCGTATGTCTTCTCTCTGCCGTAGAGAATCTGAAAGCACTGGAGGAGAGACCAATCTGTCCATCCCTAGAGGACTTTTCTTTCACTAGATGGACACCTGATCAGGTTAGCATTGTTTTTCTGTTTGCTCTACAGCCTGATGCCTGTGGCCTTTGATGACCCATCCTGTCTTCACCAACGTCAGGTTAAATCAGACGCAGCCTCATGCATCCGGCACCTGATTTTATTTACAGATTGTGAGGCTTCCGGACTATTGGCCTTAAAACAAAACAAAAAAAAACCTCCTCAAACCTGTTTTGCCATCAGAGATGCTGCTTGAGGCCCTGTACTATCCGCAGACACAGTAAACACAGACACTTTTAGCAGAAACGTAATGCAACGGAGCACTAACAATCACAACAGACTTTGATCATCAAACAGCACAGCACAGCATTTGTGAATGGTAATTTGTATAATGCTTTTCTTTAAGGATCCCTTCAAAACCAGTCACGCACTCATCATAATCAGATCCCATCAAAATCAATCATCCGCTCATCATGATCATATAGAAATGTCTTATGAAGTGTTTTAATGCACTGACAGGACGCACTATACCTTGGTGGAATTTTTCACACCAGTCTTATCCAGATGTTCTCATAAAACCTCCTGATCAAAAGAACTTGTGCCTGTTTGTAAACAGGTTTGTATTAACTGCTGCATAATGTGTTGTGTAGACTATAAACCAGATGCTGGAGAAGATGAAGCAGGGAGAACACGCCTTTGACGTGAATGCGGACGTAGAGCCGGACGCGGAAGAGGAGGTTCAGGACTTCGGGGACCAGTTTGACGCAGACGGAGATGACGGAGGGCTGGAGGACTATGGGGGGCAGGGGGACGCAAAGGAGCACAAAGATGCCTGCGGGCTGTCAAGTCCGTCCAAGGGCCGGTGAGACGCTTGACTCTTCACAAAGGGTTCCTTACACTTGAATTAGTTTAGGACTAGTTTAGTTCAGCAAGTTACTGTTCATGTTATGGAACCTGGTATCTTTGCTTTATAAATTTAGTGACGACAGGCTTAATTAGTTATGTTCAAAAACGCGTACAGTTTGTAAATTGTATTGAGTAAGAGCGTGGGTTTATATGTTCAATAGTACATTATGTATTTAGGCAATGGTTTGTTTCACTCTGTCTGTCTGCAGAGGAGTAATTCCAATTGGGGAAGGTGACATCGCTACAATGTGCCTTCAGTTGTCTTCTCAACCCAGAGAATACTCCTATTTCAGTCCCAGAACCATGGCAACATGGGTCGGACCCGGCTACTGGCTTTTCAAACCCGGTCACAAACGTGAGTCTGTCTCAGGGCTTTATCTAAGGCACATAAAGCTATATGAATGTATGGAATAGATTTATATGCCTTAAATACTCATAGTTATGTATAAGAGACTTTAAAATCCAATAAAAATAGATTGTAAATGAAAAAAATCCTGTGGAAGGAGACACCGTCTCTGATGTATAACATGCAGATCTTTCATGACTTGTTTTAGAGGATCATATGCCAGAGAAGGAGCCGCGGAAGAGGGCACCAAAAGCCCCTTTTGCAATTGACTTCAATGAAGATATTCACTTTCACAATTATTTCCGTACCACCAGAGTAAGTCTCTCTCTCTCTCTTTCTCTCTCTCTCTCTCTCTCACTTCTGAAACCTAGCTGCCCTCACTCCCCCACAGTACTCAAGTGAAGCTACAGCATAGATTACGTTGTCTTGTCTAATTATGCTCCACAAGATGCTGCCTTTGCCAGATGATGTTCTTTTTCATTATTTTTATTTATTAAAAGGGTTTAATATTTTGCATATATTTATATATACATTTATTTATTTTCGTCTTTTTCTCTAATTATCCACCGTAACAGATTTTTGAGGGATCTGTCGATTCCCCTTTGTAAATGTATATCTGTGGACTAAAGCACAGAGTGATCTTTCTCTGGTTAAGTGGCCTGTTATTCTAAAATGGTTGCCATGGGGACATCTCAGCGCTCCAGTAATTCTCTGCTGTGAAAGTGCTCAAACGAGAGTGAAAAAAAAGATCTGTTGTTTATGCTGTTTTTTGTTTTGGTTCCCCGAAGATGGTAAAAACTGAGTAATTTCCTAGAATTCAGATCATGACCTAAAATCACTTTCTTTATCCTGGCTGCTGGTCATCCATAACAATCTTATCTGGGTTCAGTAAACCCCACTTACGTTTTTAAATCCACTGTTGGTGAATGAGACCAACCGGTGTGGATCTCTGATAAGTGCACGGACTGTGTTTTCCAGGCAGCCACCACCATCAGTAAGTCTGCCCTGAACAGCAACAATAAGAAAACCACACTACCAGCAGATTTCCAGTACCCCCTCAGTGCCCTATCGCAGCTCAACATGAAACCCTCCAACACGGTGAGTCAGCTCTCCACTCCGTTCTCTTCTCTCTCATTACTCCAGGCTGTTTCTACACTGGCTTTCACAAAGACGTAATCTAAAAAACAGCTTTATGTAATGACAGGCTTGTTGAATGGAGGCTGCAGTTTCCAGTCTAAACAGACTGTGTACTGTTGGGTATTATGGATTGAGTTATTGTTTGTCATGTCCATGTCACTAATAGCAACGTAATTGTCTCCCAGCTGTCTGCAGAAGGAAAGAAGAGGTTATCAGGGGAAATGGGTGATGGCATCGGAGAATACGATTACAATAACGCCAACGACACAGCAAACTTCTGCCCTGGTGTGGAGGTAAACCCAGAACTGTCTCATACCAGCATGGAAGCACTGACTGTATTACACTGACCTCAGATCAGTGCTTCTACATCGCCAGAGTTAGGAGAAGAAAAAAAATATCTCTGTTTGATGGCATGTACATTTCATAAAATACTGGGAAGAAAATAGATGATTGCATACAGCAGTGCTTATCAAACCCAGTGCTGCAGGCCCACAGTTCTGGGTGGTTTAGGTCTCCCATTCCTCTGATTTGGCTAATTTAGGGCTTGATGATTAGTTGGTGTGTTCAGTAAGGTGTGTTAAAGCAAGGAGAGATCTAAAATGTGCAGTTCTGTGGACCACCAAGAGCAGAACTGGAAAAAGTACTGTCACACTAAGTTTGTTAGGTGGTACATTACATACAGTAGATTGAGCCACGACTGCCGTTTGCATCCTCTTCATCGCTACCTTCTCCAGGGAGCAGACAGCGACGACGACTGCGACGCCTTTGCAGGATCAGACGACTCGCAGCCGGCGATCGATGGTGCGAATCCAGGATCTCCCAATCTTGCCAACGTGTCCACATACGGTGAGGACTGCCTGGTACCAGAGCCATATAAGGTAAGGTCTCAGAGAATAAAATGGCCTGAAGTGTGTCTCAGCCCAGTGCTTAAAACCCTTCTCCCCTGTCGTCAGTCTCATCCATCCTGCGCTAGCACACCTGCGAACTGGGAAGCAGTGGATCATTCGGATGAAGTTGAATCAGCTTAAGTAAACATACAAAGGGCAGAGGTTACTGAAGGACTGGGTTGAAAAAGAGACTTAGGTTCCACAATTTCAGAAATCAGTTTTTTCTTATGCTGTGCCTGGATGTTCCTGCAGCCTTCTGTATTGGCATTCAAGGCTTCTCCTTTCATCCCGTTTATTGCCTTGTTTTTGTTTTCAGAAATGTATTTTTGATATGTGTTGTGTGTCGTCTTAAATTCTGCATAAGAACTGCCTCTGGAAGGCATTAAAGATTGAGTGGATTTCTATAATTAGGGCAGTGTCTCCCAACTCCCATGCCAGGTAGGGTTAATTATACACTGAGCATAAAGGTCCTCACTTCTACCCCAGGTAAACACGATTGAGATCAACTATGCCAAGACAGCCAAGAAGATGGACATGAAGAGGCTGAAAAGTACGATGTGGGATCTTCTCACTGACAGCCCTGAAAAACCAACCCAGGTTGGTCACACCCCCGAAGTCATTTTCTCAGAACTGGATCCATCCCACTCTATTCTCACATCTAATCTTCTCACTCCTCAGCTGTTTTGTTTAATGGAGTGGTCAACTGTTACCTAGCTTAGCTATATCTTGCCCCCTCTCTTCTGATATTTGGCCTTGTGTACTATTTGGTATTTTTTTTTTCAATACCTGACTTAGCTGTCCTTTCTTGCTTGATTTTATCTCTCTTTCTTTTTTTTTTTGTCCTCCTCATGACTCTTCCCCCTGTCATTTCTGCAGGAGTCAGCTAATGAACAGACAGCAGAAGTTTCTGGAGAGAAGTCATTCAGCCAGTCCACCAGAACTTTGCTCCAGAGGTATTACATTATGCATTTGGTCTCTGCTACTAATGCTTCATTGCCCTTACACCAAACGTAGACCTTTTTCTTTCCATGTAATCTCTCAGTGACCTGCAGCCATCTTACATTTTTATGATTTGTACACTTTAAACACTCCCAGCACCTGCATGTTGCCAGCTAATCAAACTCTTGATTCATCTAATTGAAATGGCTTGTTGAGGAAATGAGTAAACACAGAGAAGGGATAGGAGTGGTCTGAGATGCATATACACAAATAATAATACTTTTTTTTTTCCCCCAGTATCTTCATGCATCTTTTAAAAGTCTCCTGCCCGGGACAGAGTTAAGGATAATGTCAGGAAGCTTTGACCCTGGGGTGTGCAAGATTTACAGGTCCACGGATGAATAATACACATTTTATTCCTCTTGTTCTTTCTCAGGCTTCCTGCTTCCATGGCCAACAACCTGTCAGTTCCTTTGGCATTTGTGGCTCTCCTGCATCTGGCCAATGAGAAGGCAAGTTTATCTCTCAATCCAGACTTCCACCACTAGAGGCATATTGTTTTAATCTCTCATCTGTCAATCTGTAATCTTGTTGTTCTGGCATGTTAATCAGATCGGGTTTTGTTCAGCATGAATTTTTTAAATATTTCTGTCTCTCAGACTGTATTTACCAAAGTGTATCACTGTGTTTATCAAAGGTATAAGCAGAAAATTTAAAGTAATTTGGAAACAGTGTGTGTATCATCTGATAATTTGCATAATGGTTAAGCCTTGTAAGAGAGTTTTACCATGCAAGTTATACTTTCAAAATCTCATCATAGAATAGTGCTGAATTATGAACAACTAAATTCATTTAATGCATTTCATCAACAGAATCTGGAGCTTCATAAAGTGGATGACATGACAGACATCATCATAAAACAAGGCCTTTGAGAAGAGGAAAAAAAAAATCAGTCCTTCATGTTTGTGTTCACACATCTCATTCCCCAGACTCTTAAACCATGTCTTTTCTTAGTCTCCTTCATAAGAATTGCTCTAAATGTCAACTGAATCAGTGAAAATTAAATGGCTACAGTTGTATTTGGACTCCTCATACCCACCCAGCCTTTGTGAAGATCGGAGTGAGAGCAAGCAAGAAGAAACATCCTTTTGAGAATTGGATGTTTTATTTCACTCCCTGTTTATCTGACAGACTTACAAAACACCATTTGTAATGCGCAGTCTATATGGAACCTCTTTCTCCCTCATTAAAGTATTTTATCTTCTTATCATCCACTTATTATGTTGAGAAAAATATTCTCACATTTGCTTGACTATATTACAAAGAACCACTGATGTGAAATTGCAAAAGAAATATCTGTAAGAGGAGCTAATTGAATGTCATATGAATGTGGCTTTTAAAATGAACTATGTGTAGAATGGCCAGGCCAGTGAAACTTCTTCATTTAGAGTGGAAGTGGTTTCAGCAAAATGGATGTCATGTTAAATAAAAATACAACCATAGGGAAAAGTACGCTGTAAGTGGATATTAGCTACACCATGTACTCTTCTGTTACTGCTTCTTTTTATCTGTATACTTTCTCTGAATTTCTCTTTTTATGTGTTGTCCTGTCACTTTAAACACTGTCACATTTATATGTATTGTGTGTCTTAAAAATTAAAAATGTTAAAATGCTCCACTCTGCTTCTGATTATGTTTCACAGAGACATAACAGATTTTTACATTATCAAGAAAACCAAAGGTCTGGTTTTGTTCTCATTCTCCTTGTGGAAAAATCAGAGTTGACTTCATTAAAGCCACCTGCATTACGCTGCACTTCTGGATCTCCCATTAAGGTTCACTGGATTCCATAAAAGCTAGATGGCCAATCCAGATCAACTGAGACAATGATTTTGAGGAGTAAATTCACTTTAAAACTTTACTGGGTCCACTTCCTGCAAGACGTTTCCCCTATTAATCTCCAGTTTTGTGCAAAGGTTTTTATTACAGTTAATTTAAAAGTGGGAAATGCTTACAACATTTAGTAGTCCACACTGGTGAAGAAAGAGCGTTTTCAGTAAGTTTGAATCACTAGAGGACGGTAAAACAAAACCCTACATATGCATGCAGACAGGAATGCTGATGTATAACATATTTGTGTAAAAGTGATCTTTCTATCTTATTACCTGGCGTGTCAGGTATGGTACGTAGGCCAAAAGCAAACGCCCTCAAGAGGACGGTGTTGGCGACGTAGTTGGGTCAAAACAGAAGAAATTAAGCACACCCAAACCAGGAAGTTATCAGCAGGACGGAACGGTCTAGGCCCCTTAAGGAACATAACACAGCGGACTTCTGTTAAAAAAATCAATACACTCAGCGTGGAGTTTGCCATTTTAACTGACTACGTTAGAACAGTTTGTTTAAAACATGGGACTGGCTGATAACAACCCAAATAGTATGGTAAGTGCCGAACTACGGTTTGCCACGTTTAGCAATGAATGCTTTTTGTGTTATAGCTTTCCTTGTTCTATAATGTCGTTATAACAAATACAAATATTTTTGTCACCATCGTCTCGAACCTTACATAAGGCTAAATGATTTAGGTTTTTTGACATCCAACAATTTCGCAGAATTGCCGACATTTGTTTAGAACAGTGATGTACGTCTAGCAAGGCACAGCAGGTTCTTCAAGTTCCTGTTCCAGCGTTTAGCGACAAAGTAGCGTAGTGTTGTATAACGTAATTTACTGATAAACCAAACTACCAAACAAACTAAAGAAGGTGCTCAGACATGTTTACCTAAATTGTTAGTGTTCATAAAGTAAGTTTGCTGTCCGTCTAAGTTACCCACTGGACTGATTAAGTTTAACCATAGCTTAATCGAGTCAAAGCCCTTACCAAGTGCAATTCTTCAAAAAACCGTTGGTACTTCCTCCTTTTCAAAATATTTGTTAACTGTGTCGTAGTTTTTTGAATTCTTGCGATAAGAAATTTAGTTTAGTGCGCAGTTTAAGTTCAGATTCATGCTCTGAAAACAAATGATCAGGAAAGTGAAGACGAATAACCACTGAGCTATTATAGGATATAGTACACCCCAGTTTTAAACTCTTGCAAAATGTCCCTCCACGTCAGAGAAGTGCATTTGTTCAGTAATGAATTGATGTGAACAGCCAAAGATTCCGTGGGAGAAGAGTTCATTTATGTAAAGGAGACTTATGAAAAAAAGAGATACTTTCCATGTCAATGCCCGGGTTTATTTGTAGTTGTGTGTACATAAACTTTTTTTATGCTGATTTGTTTAACGTGTTCTTGTCTAGGGTTGACTCATTAAAAAAGATGGATTAAATCATGAATTACTTATATGATTTGCTACCATTTTGTATGTTTTTGTTGTCTCCAACCATTGTACTTTATGGTCACTGGAACCCGTGTCACTGCATTCTGCTCATGTTCTCTCTGAATGTGATGTCATATGAGAACACCCTCCCATTTCATGTTCCTAATGGTGCATACACACACACACACACACACACACACACAGAAGGGGAATGACTCAGAGTGAAGCAGCGATATATCACAGCTCCGTGTTGCTACGGCGATGGTTTTGTTTATGCATGGTGGCTCTCCAGTGGGCCTCTAAGACGCTTTTTATTGCTAGCGCATATGTGACACAATGTGTTGAAGCACTCCTTAGTATGCAGAGGTCACTTAACATTTACCCTGAAACCCAGTAAAAAGTAGGAAAGATCTGTATGTGTATACAGTGAATGGGTGTAATACAGGAATGACGTGCAAAATTCAAAGGTGTGTCCTTATTATTACAGACAATAGTCAAATGGCGCAAAAGCTGTGTTTTAAGTGTAGCTTTCTGAATGTAACGCAATACAGCTTTATCACACTTTGAGGATGTGATAAGAATGTGCCTGTCTTCATAGTGTGAACAGGATGTAGAAAGTTAAAGTGTCAGCTTTTGCTGAACACAGTAGTTCATTTTATGCTCAGAAACTGTTCCTTGTGACATTTGTAAATCTCACATTTTTGAGTCCATAATAGTCCTTCACAAATCACTTTGATTCATGTTTTTTTTAATCTGCAGGTTTTCAACATTGTGAAAACTTGTTTGTAATTTCAGTAGCGTGGATTTTCTTCTATGGACTTGTTTGCTCTTCAAGTTAGTTCCTGGTTTAGTCAATCAGGAAAACTCTTGATGGTCACATTCAGACACCAGAAGAACATTAGCAGGTTTTCTTCTGTAGACACTATGTAACATTATCTCAGAACCAGTGACCAGTAAAGTTGCTTCAAAGTGAAGAAAGAGGGGGGGAGTCGAAAAAAAAAGAGGAAAGTGCTTTAGACTGTTTGCACAACTAACGCTCTCTGTCGTTTTTGAAGAAAATGTGAGAAAGCATCTCAAAAACTACTTTCTCACCTTCAAAACTTTCAAGCCGAATATCGCTCTTAAAAGTATCTTTTTGATGATTTAATGTTGATGAGGTCAATGATATCCCCCTGCCCAATCAGTCATGAATGTCCTCTGTGTGTGTGTGTGTGCAGGAGCAGGGAGAGGCAGAGCCAGTCCAGGAGAAGGACCGGGTCAAGACTTTGCAGTCCCAGGTGGACGGGGTAAAGAACATCATGACCGAGAATGTGGATCGTATCCTGGCACGTGGAGAAAGGCTGGACGACCTGATGGACAAATCAGAGGACCTCCAGGCTGGGGTGTGTGTGTATTCACTATTTCAGCTGCTGTCTCCTCTTGCTTTTATTTCTTACACATTCCCCTGCAACACATTCTTCAGTCTCTAAAACCTTCGTTTCAAGCCACGTGTTTCCTGCTTCTTTTTGCTTTGTTGGTTGCACATCTTGAGTCTATTAGTCCTATACTGTTGTCATTACAGATGTTTTGCGTGCATTGGCTTAATTCACGTTTACTTGCTGTTTACTTCGTGACGATGCTTATCAGGGATGATAAAATCAGTAGACAGGTTTTTTGCTATAATATTAGATCTCTCACATGCGTAAACTAGCAGAACTGGACATGGATTCACAATCTCAGTGCACTGCTACACCTGGGTCCCAAATACACCACTATATCATTTGCGTATGGTTTCTGATGAATTTGCATGTATTGCCAGATTGTGTCACATGACTGTAAGGACTGCTTTCTCATGTACATATGTGTCTTGTGACCTGTTGTTGTTTTTTTCTCCATACATGCAAATGGCTGTTTCCTCATTCTGCATTTGTTTGGTTTTTTCTGTTAATTGTTTCCTCCTTTCACTTCCAATACATTCCTGTGTATGTTCTCACTATCTTTACTCATGGATCACATCATGCATGCGCACATACAGTACACCCGCACAGACACACACACACACACACACACACACACACACACACACACACATGCACCACAAACACACTCATACTGTGTCCATGCTAATAGTCCTGTGTTCATTCATAGGCTCAGAACTTCAGGCACACCTCTCACAAGGTGGCCCGTTCCTACTGGTGGAAGAACGTCAAGCTGGTCGTGGTGATCATCGTCATCGTCCTCATCATCGTCCTCATCATCGTGCTGCTGGCCACTGGAGTGATTCCGACCAGCGCCCCTGCGCCTGCACCGCTACCTTTACCCACATCTAAACCCTGATTTCATCAACAAACACACACACATACACCGCACATAGATATCTCAAATAGTGTTTCCCTCTCTCCTTTTTATTGCATAAATAGTCTCTCACCCTCCCTTACAGATACACACACACACACACACACACCATGCCATGGTGTCTCATAACTCTGTCAAAGTAGCAGATCCTGCTGGTCATAACATTAGGTGTCTGATTAACAGCTGTGGACAGTGTCTTGTTTCATGAGCAGTCCTGTCCCACTGCTCTTCCCCGTTCACCAACTAAACATTCCACATACGTCAAGGGCAGCGTGGATGATCAGATATTAATGCCTGATATTTAAATCAGCTCACCTTAAATATCACCGTTAGTCCTTAAGCTATGGCAGAGGTCCTGAATCAGCTATTTTTAATAATGGATTGCTTTAATTTTTCAGTGCTGTCTGTCAAATCTATCAAGGTCCATGAAATCAGAGCGAGAGAGTAGGAAATACTGAAACATTCCAAGTAGTTGTGATTCAGGTCAATTTTTAGACCTTTTGACAGTTATAAGATGATTTAATTGGTCCATGACAAAGTGGTTTTATGGTCAGCACCATAGTGTGCATTAGCACTCTGAAGGTCAAAATCAAACCAGTTTGTTACCTGCATGTGTATAGATTCAAATGTTCTACCTTTTTTTGGGGGGGGGGGGGGGGGGGGGGGTTAACACAGTTAGACATTTTTTCTGTACCTCTCTTTTTCAGCTTTGGCTTCCTGTTACTGAATAATTCGGTTTGAATGTGTTTAGTACTAAGTTGACCACCAGAGGGCAGTGTCTGCTCTCTCTAAACTTTTCCGCACTTTTCAGTCCCACAAACATCATGGAACTAAACACACTTGTACTGATGACTCAACACAGCCAACATGGATTGTAAACAGAAAGCTGACGTTAAATGGTAAAAAAAAGATTGGTATGAAGAAAGGAACATAAATCCTAGAGCGAACAAAAACGTTAGGTCGAACAAATTCCAAACTTGCTGGCGTAAAACACTGCCTTTCTGTGATCCTCTGTACTCTGAAGGAAATGTATGATTTCTCCAGATGGCCCTTTGTGAAAGTAAAATATTCCAACATTGGTTCCTACAATCTACCATTTAAATATTATACATTTTTATGACACGTTACAAAGTCTTGTGATTAATCTCAATTTAAATTTTCTTCATTAGTGTTGGTGGGCTCGACTACTGTAATATTCCTGTTGGAATATTGAGCTGTTTTATTGTTTGGCCTTTGGGATATTTGAAAATCATACTGTGTGTGTAAATAGTTTAAATCACCTTATTAGTCTGTATATTTGCTAACCAACCTCATTAGTGTTCTTCACACACCCTCTGTAAGTGTATGAGGTTTGAGTTTATTTATTTATTTACTTTTTTATTTTTGTCCTTCTCGGTAGTTTTATGTCTTCATCCTGCATTCAACAGTTATTTTAAATATAATTAAAGATTTTGACAAATAAACAAGGCCCCGGGACCTGTGTTAATAAATAAAAACAATTAAGCGCTCTTAGTGTAAATTTAAATGTGTCGGGGAATTGAAGATCATGTTGAATTGAAAAAGCTTTCAATCTGGAAATGAGTCATTTTCTAAATAAAGATTTGATCTGTGATTGTGTGCTGATTTGAGTTTCACTCACTGTTTGTTTTTTTGCTGGTAAAAGCCAGTATTTTAGTAATGGTGAGAAGTCCATGTAGGACCAAGTCATGCCCACAAATCAACATCCTGGAATCTCCTCATCCTCTGAGAATCAAACTTCCGTGTACAGTAAAGAATCCGTAGTTAATATTAATGAGAATGTTTATTTATTTGTTTGTTTGTTTGTTTATTCTTGAGGAGGGGGAGACAAAATGTATATTTGTATCATGATTTTTAAAAGTCCCACTCATTTCTACACACACGCATATACACACACACACACACACACACACATATATATATGTGTGTGTGTGTGTGCGTGTGCTCCCCGTGACCATAACCAGATGGTAGTGCTTATACCGCTAGAGGAAACAGTGGGGAAGTCAAGGTGGATTTGGAGAACTACACCACCAGAAGGGCATGACAAAGGAGTTGTCACCTCGGATCAGGATGAGCTGGGTTTGTTTCCCACAATGGCAGCACCCTCTGCCCAATCAGCATCCAACCACTTGTTGCTGCTACCTGCCACCTCAGTGCTCCAGGTCACTGTTCCAACCACCTTGAAGGTTCTAGATCCTGCTCCTGTCCCTGCTCTGCTGAGGATTCCAGTTGCAGTGGGGACTCCAGCTCTGGATCAAGTTGCGGCAGGGGCCTCTCTCACGTCAGGTACTCTAGATCCAGATTTGGTGGGGTATTTTCTTGTGGCAGGGGCCCCACCTCTGGATCAGGTTACCACAGGAACACTATAGGGACACTGGTTCCCGATTCAGTCACCATAGAGGCTCTGCCCGCTTCTGGGACTCCATTCCCTGGTCCTGCTCCTGGTCCTGCTGCCACAGAGGCTGTGCCTGCCTTAGGGTTCCCTGCTGCTGGTCCTGTCACTGCAGAGGGTGTGCTCACCTCTGGGCTCCCTGGTACTGGCCCTGTTGCCTCAGAGGTCCCTCCTCCAGCTCCTGGTCCTGTCCCCATCACTGCGGAGGCTCTTTCTCCAGCTCTGGTTTCTGTTACTGCTGTGGCTCCATCTCCAGGACCTGCAGCAGTGCCCGCCATCACCTGCCCCACCCGCAGAGCCTGTGGGCCTGCCGTCACCTGCTCCACCCGCAGAGCCTGTGGGCCTGCCATCACCTGCCCCACCCGCAGAGCCTCCAGCCAGCCCAGCCCCCTCTCCTGATCTGCCCTCAGAGCCTCTGGACTGTCTAATCCTGTCTCCTACCCCATCCTCAGTGTCTATCTGTGTGCTCCCCGAGTCTCCTGGTCCTCCTGGCTCCTCAGTTTCTCCAAGATGGTCTGTCCTGCGGCAGGAGCTTCAGCATTAGAGGCAGAGTACTGTCACGCCCTAGTTCTCTATCCCCCTCTGCTGGCCATTTTATGTTAAACCCACACATAGTCCTCCTGGTTTCTTCAATGAATCATTACTTCTACTTGTTTTTGGTTAGTCTAATCTTGTTCTGTTCAGTGTATATACTCCTAGTTTTCCCTTCTCTGGTTGCATGGAATAGCATTGTCAATGTTCTCTGTAAACCTGAAGTTCAAATCCCGAAACCTGTAAGTTCCGAGAAGTATCATCATGTCTATTTCATCCTGTTTATTTCTAATTTAACTGAGAAACCTGTGCATGCATCCAGAACCTCCTTCATTCTGTGACACCTCCTTTGTGCCAGCTTGACTCATCTAATTGAAATGGCAAGTTTGAGGAAATGAGAGTAAATGGAAAATGGATAGGAGTGGTCTAGGAAGCACACACACTAAATAATAGTGACTAGATTTTTTTTTCGGTATCTTCACACATCCTTTAAAAGTCTCCTGACCGGGACAGAGTTAAGGATAATGTCAGGAAGCTTTGACCCTGGGGCGTGCAAGATTTACAGGTCCACGGATGAATAATACACATTTTATTCCTCTTGTTCTTTCTCAGGCTTCCTGCTTCCATGGCCAACAACCTGTCAGTTCCTTTGGCATTTGTGGCTCTCCTGCATCTGGCCAATGAGAAGGCAAGTTTATCTCTCAATCCAAACTTCCACCAGCAGAGGAACATTGTTTTAATCTCTCATCTGTCAATCTGTAATATTGTCTTTTTGGCGTATTAAACAGAAGTTTTCTTAAGTATGAATTTGTTTAATATTTCTACCTCCCAGACCATAAGGTTTAAGCCGAAAATTGAAACTAATTTAGGAACGATGCTTGCACGGTCTGATAAACTGCATGGAATGGTTAAGCCTTGTATGAGACTTTTACCATGCAAGTAATATTCTTATAATAGTGCTGAATTAACAATGAAATTCATTTAATGTGTTTCATCAACGGAATCTGGAGCTTCATAAAGTTGGCAACACGACCAACATCAGCATAAAACATGACCACTCGAAAAGTCTAGTCTCCTTCATAAGAACTGCTCTAAATGTGGACTGGATTTATGAAAATGAAATGGCTACAGTTGTATTTGGACTCCTCATACCCACCCAGCCTTTGTGAAGATCAGTGTGAGAACAAGCAAGAAGAAACATCCTTTGAAAATTTGAGTAAGTTTCTCAGTGTTGGCTCTTAAGTTGAGAACGTTTTATTTTACTCCCTGTTTATCTGACATACTTACAAAACACCATTTGTAACGCGCAGTCTATATGGAACCTCTTCTTCCCTCATTAAAGTATTTTATCTTCCTATCATCCACTTATTATGTTGAGAAAAATATTCTCACATTCGCTTGACTATATTACAAAAGAACCACTGCTGTGAAATTACAAAAGAAATATCTGTAAGAGGAGCTAATTGAATGTCATATGAATGTGGCTTTTAAAATGAACTATGTGTAGAATGGCCAGGCCAGTGAAACTTCTTCATTTAGAGTGGAAGTGGTTTCAGCAAAATGGATGTCATGTTAAATAAAAATACAACCATAGGGAAAAGTACGCTGTAAGTGGATATTAGCTACACCATGTACTCTTCTGTTACTGCTTCTTTTAATCTGTATACTTTCTCTGAATTTCTCTTTTTATGTGTTGTCTTGTCACTTTAAATGCTGTCACATCTATGTGTATTGTGTACATTTAAAAAATTTTAAATTTTCCTTTTAAAATGCTCCACTCTGCTTCTGATTATGTGATACACACAGACAGATAACAGATTTCTACATCATCAAAAAAACAAAGGTCTGGCTTTGTTCTCATTCTTTTTGTGGAAAAATCAGAGAGTTGACGTCATTAAAGCCACCAGCTTTGCGCTACACTTCTGGATCTCCCATTATGGTTCACTGGATTCCATAAAAGCTGGATGTTCAATCCAGATCAACTGAGACAGTGGTTATGAGGAGTAAAATTCACTTCAAAACTTTACTGGGTCCACTTCCTGCAAAACGTTTCCACTCATAATCTCAAATTTTGTGCAGTATTTTTTTTTTTGGGGGGGGGGGGGGGGGGGGGGTGTTTGTTTGTTGTTTGTTTTAAATTACAGTTGTTTTAAAAGTGAGTAAATACTAACAGAACATTTTCCATTATAGCCCACACTCTAGTGATGAAAGATCGTTTCATTCAGTTTGAATTACTGGAGGAAGGGGAAAGAAAACCCAACATAAGCATGCAGGAATGCTTGTGTATGACAGTAATGCGGATGTATAACGTTTGTGTAAAAGTGACCTTCCCATCTTATTACCGTAAATCATAAGCCAACGCTCTCAAGAGGACGATAATAGCGATGTAATTAGATTTAAATAGGTGGGGCTTCTATTATAAAGCAATACATTTAGTATAAAGTTTGTCATTTTTAACTGACAACGTTACCACATTTTGTGTAGAACATGGGACTGGCTGGTAACAATCCAAGTAGCATGGTAAGTGCCGAACCAATGTTTCTCATGTTTAACAATGTATGTCCTTTTTGTTTTAGCTCTCTTTTTTCTATGATTTTTTTTTTAGTAGTTAAAACTTTTTTGTTTGTTTGTTTTTTGTCATCGTCGTCTCGAATCTACCATGCAGGTCATACAGGTGAATGGTTTACAGTTTTTGACACGCAACAAAGCAAAAGAATAGCCACTATTCTTTTCTTTCAAAACAGTGATCTACGTCAGGCAAAGTACAGCAGGTTCTTCAAGTTCCAGCCGTAAGCGTTTAGCGACAAAGCAGTGCTGTGTTGTAGGCCTATACTGCAACTTACTGATAAACCAAACTGACAAACGTACTAAAGAAACTGCTCAGACAACACGGCTTACATTTACAGTGTTTATAAAGTAACTTTGCTACCCGCTGGACTGTTAATTTAATCATCATAGCTGATCCGTAGTGCTGGGGGTAACGCGTTACAAAGTAACGTGTTATCTTAATTATATTACTTTCCTCCATAACGAAGTGAAGCATTACAGTTCAAATTTCAGTAATCACATTACAGTTACTGGATTATTAAAATGGGTTACACTTTACTTGGATAGGCCGCCCACAGAGGGTTTACATGTGACGATTCATAACCACATATTTTCAGAATAATTTAGTTGAATTTGAACTATTGTTAGGGTTAGAGTTGGGTTAGGGTCAACCTATGCTATACAAATGTTCAGTAGCCTAATGTTTACACACATATTCAACAAACAATTGGTAAACCATTTCGTTAATCTTGTTGAACATTCTAATGTTCTAATGTTCAACTAATGTTCAACAATGTATGTACGAATGGTTGAATCTATGCTACAGCGTATTCAACGATGAACTGTTACAAATAGGCTACCCTGTAAACCGTTTGTGGGAGTACTATCCAAGTGATACCTTAAAATGTCCTTTACGGCGTTACACACGCCTTTTCAAAAGAATGTTTTTCGTCCTGGATATTTAAATTTAACTTACAAAACAGATAGCACCGGTCCTGGGTGCTAATTTGTCAATACAGTGTTCCAGCGATGTTAAAATACATGATTATAGAAGCAGCTATGACGCGACACACACCTGTTCACCTTAATTGTGTATCTATAATATGTGTCACTAAGGAGAGACTGGGTCCTTAACAGTAGCTCTCATCAAATGGGACAAGACCGACAACTAGTTAGTTAGCTAGCTAGCAAGGTGTGCTACATTTGAGAAAACCCGAAAATACGGTGTAAAAGATGTCAGAAATGTAAACTCATGAATGAGGCTGCGCTTTACAGTTATTTTAGAGCAGCTAAGGGCTGTTCTTAAGCACGATGCGAATATTGCATTGAATATAAAGTAATGAAAGGACTATGATGTTTGTCCTTGTATTTTTATGTGGAAAATTGGGGAATTTGTCGTTTTAGAGAGTAATTCAGAAGTAAAGTAATGAACAGTGTAATTACTTTTCAAAAGGAGTACCGAGTAATCTCATTACAATTTAAAGAAGTAATTGGTAACTTGTAACTAATTACTTTTTTTGAGAAACTACCTCAACACTGCTCAACCAAGTCAGAGCACCTGCAAACTGTTTGTTCTGCAACTCTTCAGCGAACCATTTGAGCATCATTCTTTTCAAAATATTTGTTAGTCATGTTGTTAGTCCTAGTTTTCTGAATTGTTATAGTCTAAATTCAGGTAGATCTGGATTGCTTGCCTGTCTGATGCTCTCTCTTTTGAAAAAAAAAAAAAAAAAGGAAAGAAAATGTGAGAAAACATTTCAAAAACTACTTCCTCATCTTCAAAACTTTCAAGTTGAATGTTACTCTTAAAAGTGTTATTTGGATGATCTAATGTTGATGAGGTCAATTACACTCCCCAACCCCATTAGTCGTGAATGTCCTCTGCCTGTGTGTGTGTGTGCAGGAGGAGGGAGGGGCAGAGCCAGTCCAGGAGAAGGACCGGCTTAAGGATTTGCAGCTCCAGGTTGACGAGGTAAAGAACACCATGGTCAGCAATGTGGATCGTATGCTGACACAGATAGATAACTTGGACAACCTGAGGAACAAATCAGAGGATCTGAAGGATGCGGTATGTGTGTGTGTGTGTGTGTGTGTGTGTGAGTGTGTGTGTGAGTGTGTGTCTTTACAATTTCGGCCGATGTCTATTCTTTCTTCATTTTTTTACATTTCCCTGCAACACATTCTTCAGTCTCTAAAACCTTCGTTTCAAGCCACATGTTTCCTGCTTCTTTTTGCTTTGTTGGTTGCACATCTTGAGTCTATTAGTCCTATACTGTTGTCATTACAGATGTTTTGCATGCATTGGCTTAATTCACGTTTACTTGCTGTTTACTTCGTGACGATGCTTATCAGAGATGATAAAATCAGTAGAAAGGTTTTTTGCTATAATATCAGATCTCTCACATGCGTAAACTAGCAGAACTGGACATGGATTCGCAATCTCAGATGTGCACTGCTACACCTGGGTCCCAAATAAACCACTACATCATTTGTGTATGGTTTCTGATGAATTTGCATGTATTGTCAGATTGTGTCTGGGCACTGCAAGGACTTCTATCTCATTTATGATTGTGTCTTGTGACCTGTTTTTTTCTTCATACATGCAAATGGCTGTTTCCTTATTCTAAGTTTGTTCATTTTTCCAGTAAATCGTTTCCTCCTTTCACCTCCAATGCATTCCTCTGTGTTTGTGCTCACGGATCACGTCATGCATGCACACGTACAGTGCACACGTACAGTACACTCGCACAGACACACACATGTTCAGACTTCACCTGTCTCAGACAATCACACTCACACATACACACACTTATATACACACACTTATGTGGACACACACACACACACACACACCACAAGAACACTCATACTGTGTCCATGCTGACAGGCCTATGTTCATCTTTGTTCATCTGTAGTCTCAGACCTTCTCAGAAACCTCTAAAAAAGTGGCCCGTTCCTATTGGTGGAAGAACGTCAAGCTGGTCGTGGTGATCATCGTCATTGTCCTCATCATCGTCCTCATCATCGTGCTGCTGGCCACTGGAGTGATTCCGACCAGCGCCCCTGCACCTGCACCGCTACCTTTACCCACATCTAAACCCTGATCTCACCAACAAACGCACTTACACACACACACACAGATGACTCTAATGGTGTTTCTCTCTCTCCTTCCAATACATAAGTAGTCTTTTACTCTCCTTCATACACACACACACACACACACACACACAGATATCTCTAATGGTATTTCTCCTTTCAATACATAAAGTTTCTTACCCTTCCTCACGCATACACACACATACACACACACACACACAGAGTTTTATTTGCACATATGTTCACACAGACCAATGGCTCGTAATTCTTACTTCAGCCCACTGGTCATGGTGTAAACACCATAAACATCACTGTTAGTCCTTAAGCTATGGCAAAGGTCCTGAATTGGTTCATTTTAATAATGGATTGCTTTAATTTTTCAACACTGTCAAATCTATGAAGGTCTGTGAAATCAGAGTGAGAGAGTAGAAAATACTGAGACAGTTCCAAGTAATTGTGGGTCAGAGCTACAGTATTTTTAGACCATTTGTCAGTTATGAGATGATGATCTGATTGGTCCGTAACCAAGTGCTTTTGTGGTCAGCTTTAATAGTGTGCATTAGCACTCTGAAGGTCAAGATAAAGGTCAAGGGGGGGGGGGATGAACACAGTTTGATGTTCTTGTTTCTGTTCCTCTTTTTTCGGCTTTGGCTTCCTGTTACTGAATATTTCGGTTTGAATATGTTTAGTACTACGTTGACCACCAGAGGGCAGTATCTACTCTCTCAGAACCTGTCAGTGGTTTTCAGTTCCACAAACATCATGGAACTGAACACACTTGTGCTGATGACTCAACACAGCCAACATGGATTGTAAACAGAAAGCTGACGTTAAATGGTAAAAAAAAGATTGGTATGAAGAAAGGAACATAAATCCTAGAGCGAACAAAAATGTTAGGTCGAACAACTTGTTGGCATAAAACACTGCTTTTCTGTCATCCTCTGTACTCTGAAGGAAATGTATGATTTCTCCAGATGGCCTTCTGTGAAAAGTAAAATATTCCAACATTCGTTCCTACAAACTACGACTTCAATATTATAGAACTTTTTGACATGTTACGAAGTCTTGTGATTAATCTCAATTTAAATTTTCTTACTTAGTGTCGTTGGGTTTGACTACTGTAATATTCCTGTTGGAATACTGAGCTGTTTTATTGTTTGGCCTTTGGGATATTTGAAAATCATACTGTGTGTGTAAATAGTTTAAATCACCTTATTAGTCTGTATATTTGCTAACCAACCTCATTAGTGTTCTTTACACACCCTCTGTAAGTGTATGAGGTTTGAGTTTATTTATTTATTTACTTTATTTTTGGCCTTCTTAGAAGTTTTATGTCTTTATCCTGAATTCAACACTTATTTTAAATTTAATTTAATGTTGACAAGTAAACAGGGCCCTGGGATCTGTGTTAATAGTAATAAATAAATAAATAAATCGTGAGCCCTCTTAAGTGCTTTCAGTGTAAATCTAGACGTGTCGGGACAATCAGCCGTGCTCTCAATCTGGAAGTTGTTCCTTTTTTAAAATAAAGATTTGATCTGCCGTTAACTGCTGATTCAAGTTTCCCTCGCTGTTTATTTGTCTGTTTGTTTGTTTGTTTGTGGTGGCCGATATTTTTGTAATGGCAAGAAGTCCAAGCTATTAAAGTGAAAAATCGGTTAGTGTTGTCCTGGAGCAGGGCTAGCCAATCCTTGTCCTCCTTGGGGCTGGCAGTGTATTCTGGCTTTAGTTTCAACCCACTACAGGTATACAATGTTCAGCTAATAGGTCGCTCCTCAGAGCCTCAGAATTGTAGCATGAAATGAAGTGTGCTAGATCAGCACTGGAGTAAAATCCTGCAAGAGTGTGGAGCTCTAAAAGGAAAAATTGCCCAAGCAGGTACTGGAGGAAACGATCGAATCCTCCACTGGAGCCAGGCAGAGGGGTTGGCTTCATTTTGGCATTCGTTAACCAGGGCGTCATATGCCCACTGCCGGCTGAGTCAAAGAACGAGACAACATCAATGCTCATTCAGAGTCAGTCTGTGCTTAATACCAACATAATGATGTCAGATACAAATCTTTTCTTTTTTCTAGTCTCTCACTGAAACTTTATTTTCACATTTCTTTCTTTCTTTCTTTCTTTCTTTCTTATGTCTGACACTGAGAGATGCTGATAGCATTGTAGACAGCCCCTCCCCCCAAATTACACATTCAAATAATTCACTGAAATATTTCATTCAGTCATAAACTGTGATGTAAACTGTGCTTGACTCTGTCTCAACACACATCCAGTCAGAGTTAAAAAAAAAAAGAAAGTTGAAGACCCATTAATTGTAAAAAGGACAGCGCATAAATGAGACATTTTAAACAATTAGCAATGTTTACAAGTTTTATAGCTCTTGCTGTCACGGAATTTAATCCTTTGCTTGGAGCCTAGAAACATTGCTGCTAGAAAACCAACAATTTCCACTAGCTTTCTCTGGCAGCAGTTACGTAAATGGGTCCTGTTTCTAACTGCTGTCTAGGAGCCCAGCTGAATGGAAAGGAATTAAATCAGTGAAAGCTTTGGTTTCAATTGCAGCCTCTTCCTTAAGAATCTTAAAAATTCTAGACTCTGAATCACGCCAAGTCATCCCCACAAATCCTCACAAATCGACATTCTGGAATGGCTTAATCTTCTGAGAATCATACTTCTGTGTACAGTAGAGAGTCCTTAGTTAATATTAATGAGAGTATTTATTCATTAATTTATTCTTAAGGATGTTGATTGTCTGTAGAGGGATACAAAGTGTATACTCGTATTATGATTTTTAAAGGGCCGGTATATAGGTATACACTCAGTTTACGTACAGATAAACTTGCATACATTTTAAACAGGATTTCATAAGAAAGGGATTTTCAAAAGATCTGTGTCATTTCTCAATCTGTGTGTTAGTCCGTGTGAAAAACCCGCATGAAAATCTCTGCCTGTGACCACTGAATCAGCGGACGAGAGAACAAACAAATCATTGTTTTTTTTCCCCATGGGGTTCCCAGAAGTGACCCATTGTTACCCTTACTAATGGGGGACTTGTGACACTCAGCACTGCTCAGACAAAGAGTTACATTTCCACTGACATAAAAAAAAAGACAAAATTGGCATGCATATGAAAAGTGTGCGTCAAAGGAACAGAATTTCATAAAAATGATGTTATTGGCGAATATGATTGAATATGGATCAGTGTGTCCTCTGTGTTTTAAAAGAAATCAGATGTGTTTGAACTGGAAAGATAACCTTATGTCAAGGTACCTCATATCAGAGTCACCATCATCTTTCTTATGTAAGTCTAAACATGTATTACATAAATCTAAACATATGGGTGAGTAATTTGCTGCTCTATATCTGTTTATTTTCATTCCTATTCCAGTGGTTGTTTCATGTTTATAAAAGTATGTCATTTTTTTTTAGAAAATTTGGAAATATGATGAAGGAAATTCCCATCATGATTGATTTCCCTACATAGGAAACCCCCGACCTATAAACAGTTTCTCAATTAACCAGTTATAATAACATGTACTTTTCTCTTGCGGTATTCTTGTTTGCCTCTCCCAAGTTGCGCTCTCCAAACCACAATAACATTTCCGTTTGTGGGAGTACGAAGAACGAGAAAATGATTTCACTTTTTCGCTTTTCGTTTTGATTGTTTCTGTTTCATAAAATCAGATTCATTTCCATGTCACAGTTTGCTGCTTCTCGAGGTTATTCTCTTAATGCTAAGATAATCACTCGAGGCTGTTTCACTACTTAGGATGGTCTTTGTACAACAATGTTGTTCAGCAGCTATAACCAATACGTTGTGATAACTCAAACACTTCGAACGAATATACTACAAGGGACCAGTAGCCTATGTAGACAACACATAACGGTCTACTAGAATGGTTAGCAGCAGACAGCAGACAAATACTTTCAGTTTCGTTGGGGTATTATAGGTTGCCGTATAGTCGCTTACTGGAAGCTTACGCTTTCATCCAGCGCTCTAGGATGATCATTATCCAAATTCTTTAAGCGGGTATATAAGTTACCAGCCTACAAATGTTTATTAACGAAGGTCATGGCAGCTATACCAGATTTTGACCTCTCCTAAATGGACAAACCGCCTGTTAATGAAGTTGATACTCTGAGAAGCTGGGGTTGGGGGTTGGGGGCTGGGGGCTGGACGGGGGGCGCACCGGAAACTTGATAGAGAGGATATTTAAAAACGCAGTGTCGTTGCCTCATCACGTTTTCGGACTTCCCACACAGACGTCCTAACACAGGAGGAGGGCGTTCCTCTATATTGCAGCGCAAAAAGAGAGTTGCTTTCCAGAGTGTACTCACGAGAGGACTGCCAGAGTTAAGATAACAGTTGTCGACCCGTTGAAGTGAGCGCAGCTACGGACGCGTTTAAGAAGTAACTGGGACAGAGCTGAGTTGATTTGCTTATCAAACCACGACTGTTTTATACCCGGTCTGAGTTATCAGAGGCAAAAAAAAAAATCATCTGTCTGATGCGGTGTTGTCGGTGACAGTTTACGACTGTAAAGTTGTGAAGACTGTGAATACAAACATGGTAAGATAAGTTTCTTCATATACTTTTCGTCTTTGCCTTTGTTGGTATCATTAAAATATGAACAATATTCTTATATCTGGCCACACCCTGGAGACAAAAACGAAGAACTTGCCTACAAGGGCTGGATGCACAGACTTGCAAGTCAGATCCACAACTGCTGATTTGTCGCTACATGTCTTTTCTGATCGAGTGTCTGCAGGTCTCAGTGTATACAGTGAACTTTTACTGCCATTGGGGTGTTTGTGCAAAAGGTACGCTGTAGTCTTTTTTCCAGTTACCGCTGGCAGGCAGTGATACCACTGTAACCCATGTGTTACACTTTTCATTTTCTGACGTCGGGCTCATTGTGAGGACAAGTCATTTGATAAAACTGAGCAACTGTTACAAAATTAATAAGAGTTTATAGAATTAATGTGTCTGAAGTATCTCTCAATGAGTGACAAAAGCAGTGCAAAACTAGTCAAGTGTTTGTTATATTTTAATAACCTACTCATTGTGGAACAACCCCTTCAAAATATATTGGAACAAACGTTTTAATTCTGTGTTATGAACAGACTGAAATCTTTGACCTCATCTATAACATCCTGATCAGCAGGTGAATCAAAATACTCTTTCCAAAATCAGTCTATTTCTTAACAAAGCAGCATTCAAAAGAAAAGGAGTAAAGGTACTGACAGTGTGTAATAGAGACATTTTGGGAGAGGGGCTTTTCAGCTTTTTGGGAAATACCCATTGAGGCATATGCAGGACTCTGGAGAAAGGGAGGTAAGAGAAAGGAAGGAAGTGAAGGAACCGAAAAAGGAAACCATTTTCCGTCTGCCGCCGGTCAATAATTCAGCATATGCTATTCATAATAGGGCTCTCAGTGGTGAGTCTGAAATTAGCACTTGTAGGGGAAAAAAATGATATTATTCTTTGACTGTATTGTGTAGGCGATGGTTTCTTTTTCATGAGTTTAAGTGAGGAAGGTATTTCCATCAGTTAATTATGGTAGCACAGGTAGGAGAACCAGACATTATGTTCCTTGTTCTCAGACATTATTCGTTGTAATGTTACGTCACTGCAAACCTGACAAAACATGTCCCACTCCATAGGCACATTATCCATTCACCCCTTTACACAGTCTTAAATGATGAAAAATTGTCACAGGAAGTTGGTCTAGTACTGTGGACTCTTTCAAAGTTTTAGTAAGACATCTAAAGTCTCTTTTAGGGGTAGAATTGACATTAATCAATGACTACATGTTTACATTTACGTTTTTACACAGCGTGAACATTAATCGGTGATTAACTTGATAGAAACATGAAGTTATGATGGAAATCACGTTTTCCAGGTAACTTGTCCTGCTCTTTTTGCCATGCCACCTTATCTTCCCAAGCATTTGTCATCGTTACAGTTATCACTTCTGCGTATTTCCTCTTATTGTGTTGAGTGGGCGTGTGGTTTATTAATGTCGATGCAGCTGAATAAGAAAAATGAGTCAGGTTTCGCTGAGACAATCATTCGTTTTGTTTTGGACTCCTTTGGTTTCCTGTCGGTGCCAACATATTTACTGCCTCTGCTTTGACCTCTGAGCAACTCACTTCCCATCACTGGGTCAGAGGGGCAAGAGGTGACAGCAAATCCGCTTTTGACCCAAAATACGTTCATCTTTGTCTCATAAATAGTTTGTACCGTGGCTTTTACAATGTACCTTTTTGTCCATGGTGCGAACCCATGATGTAGCCTGTACACAATAAACATATTGTTTAATTGGTCGATACGGCCATTAGTCACAGTAAGCCTCCAGCCGCACTGTGGCTTGTTTTGTCCTCAGATGATAAGGCCGACGCCTGTGAAAAGCCAGTTTACTTGGTCCACAGGAAGTCCCAAGTTCATATTAGTTCCTGAATATAAATAAACATATTAAGCACATAATATGTGTGAGTAAGATGTTTATATAACATAAAATAAATAATTTATCTGAATGAAAGGTTCACGTTGCCAGTTACCCTGTGCCTTTAAAGATAGATGAAAGAGTGGCATCATACCAGAAACCTTCAAAGCTTACAGTAAATAGTCCTTTTAAAGTAGTACAACAAAAGGATTCTGGGAAAGTGGAATAACTGCCCTCACCACCATAAATTCTCTGCACACATTCAGGTCATTCCTCTCGTCTACAAAATTGTGTTTCTAAGGACCGTCACATAGCCTCTTGCAGATTTACCATTTGAGTGTTTCCATGATCTGGTCTTCATGCTTCTGTTTTGTTAAATTTGGTGGCTTTGATAGATCAGAAAATTTCACATTACCTCAACATCTGATTTAACCTTAAATATCGCCTGTAAGCTGTCCATTTCTGCTTCTTCAGGTGAATTCTCTTTTGTCGTTCAGTTTGTCCCAGCATAGTCAAAATAATAGTCAAATAATAATAGTCACAATAGTCATATAGTAGTAACAATAATGGTCCTAGTAGGAATATAATAGTCATCATAATAGTCATGTATTAGTCAAAGTCAGTCAAATCTTCCATTATATTACAGTTTGTGATTAAAAATGTACAACGTTTACTCGGTGACAATCTCCTGTCGTTTCATTTTATCACGAACTTACGTACGATTCGGGGATGAATGTGCTGTGTGTTAAAGCGGAGTATTCAGTTTGAATGATGAGAGATGTGACGGACAGCGATATGTTCTCGTTTCTGTAGATGAACGGGAAGAGTCGTCTGCAGCAGGCACAGGAGGAGGTGGAGGAAGTGAAAGTCATTATGCTGGATAACCTCAACAAAGCTGACGAGCGGGCAGGCAAACTGGGAGAACTGGAGAACCGCGCTGACCAGTTGTTGGAGAAGGTGAAAGTCAAGGGTTTTTTTTTTTTATATAACCACATACACCGCTGTAGCTGTTCATGTCAGACTGTTAACTTCAGAAAGATATTTTCAAAACTGAGGTTTCGAGGTTAGTCAAATATCTACAAAAAACATTAACAGAGAAGGCGGAATAATTCAAAAATTACTGAGATTTTCTACCGTTGGACCCTTATCTTGTCAACAAGTGGAAAGTCTGAACATATTTGCATAGGTTATCAAACTCACAGTGTGCATCACATTTGGGAAATACCCTCATTACATGCCCTAAAAAATACAGTTCCTACATCTGAGTGTAATAATACGCTTTAAAATGAGAACTGAGGCTTCCTTTCTCATTTTCTTCACTCTTTCTTCATCTTGTCAACAAACCTTTGTTTCTATGGACAGTTTCATAGCCTCTTGTTGTGTTACCATTCAAGTGTTTGCATGATCTGATATTTATACTTCCATCTTGGCTCTGATAGATCAGAAATTTTCATATTACTTCAACATCTGGATTAACATTAAACATGTTTGTTAACTGGCCGTTTCTGTCTCCTCAGGTGAATTTTTTTTTTTTTTTTTTTGTCATTTAGTTTGCCCCGGTACAAATGGTCAAAGTCAGTCAAATCCTCAATCATGTAACAGCTTGTGAATGAAAATGTATGACTTTTACTTAGTGACAGCCTCAATCATGTTTTATCATCACTACAGGGTGTTGTTTAATTGTATCAGGCCCTTACGTAATATTCAGGGATGAATGTGTTTTTAAAGTAGAGTACAGTATTCAGTTTGTTATGCCACGTCACCATGTCTCTCATAATTCAACTTATGGGGCGTGATCCGCAATATCAGTGAGAGAATAATGAACTGTGTTGGAGACATTTGAAGGCAGGCGCTTAGAAATGTATGCTGTCCCTAGATGATTGCTAGTTATAAAAGCAAGCAGTAGAATCTTAGATTTATCTCTAAAAAGGCCTAGATAGGCAGTAACATACAGCCAGAATGTGCAATGTACTATTACTTTAATGTGTTAAAAAATCTGTCATGCTGAGAAAGGTCTCTCTTAGTTTGTTACCAGTTTACAATATTGGATAATATATGATAGGTGTATTGGGACGATCAGCATTACCAGTAATGGATAGTATTACATCATCAACATAACTTTGGCAGTTGACACCATATTATTGACATGTTATTGATATTAGATATTTAAGGCACTGGACAAGCTAATAAGAAATGACCCTTGTGGCACTCTACAGTATTTCCAATATTTCCAAAACAGTTTCCCAGAAACACTCGAGCTCCCCTGTGGATTCTGTTGTTTACAAGAGAGATGTGCTAAGAGACTAACGTAGCAATAACTTAGAACTCTTGAACTTTTTTTTTTTTTTTTTTAATCCTGTGTGGTTAAAATCTGTTTAATTTCAACAAACAGTGGTTTGAATTTAAACATACCTTCCAATCAGGAGAAGGATCATGTTTACCGATGCAGCCTTTGTTGTTTGCAGAGTAACTGTTTCCAGAGTTCCAATGCCCAGTACAGTCCAGGGAATAGTTAGGAAATGTCATTTTGGAGTCTATAAATACCCTTTAGGTGGAGCTGGCAGGAAAGAGAATGTACAGTTTACATCCTGACTGTCGTTTACCAAGTTAATTTTAGAATGCTATTTCCTTATGTTACAAGATGAATGAAACAAACTTCACGCCTCGTCTGTGTGTGTGTGTGTGTGTGTGTTTGTCTTGGGTTCAGCCAGCAGGGTCACATTGTTCTCACATAGTTTTGTAGCTGTTACATCACACTTCTACATCATTCCCAGAGGAGATGCTGTCTGAGTGGGTCAGTAGGATAAACAAAATAAAAAGCAGCGAGAAAAACAAAAAGCTATGCCAGTCCTCCCAACTACAGTATAACCCAGAGTTACATACCCGAATGTATAACCCACTTAGTATTATTGTTTATACCATATGCTTACCTTACACTATGATGCTACCACTGATGCCACCGCTGATATTGCTACTGCTACATGTTCTGCTAAGCTTAAGTTTTAAGGCAATATTTAATGTTAACACTTTAGTGGTCAGTAGGGTATGTGTGAAAAAGGTAACAGAGTGCACAGAGAGGAAGGAAAAATGAAAGGAACAAGTGAAAAAAGGAAGAAAAACACAGAGAAGGAAATGTTACATAATAAAGAGATGGAATGCATATATATATATATATATATATATATATATATTCAATATATATATATATATATATATATATATATATATATATATATATATATATATATATATATATATTCAAGAACTTTACATTCAGCCAAGGACTCAATAGATCACTTTTTTTTTCTTTTCTGGATAATGGAATGCTTATGTGAGTTTTAACATTTCTTTTTCCCTTATGTGTTTTCAGAGCAAGGCATTTCAGAAGACCACAACCCAAGTGAAACAGAAGAAACGATGGGAAAACATAAAAATGAAAGTGATACTGGGAAGCATCGCGGCTGTAGTGGTCTTGCTGATCGTAATTCTACTCCTGGTTTATCTGTTGCCAAGTAACTCTGGTACTAATGGGGACAACTAGACCTTCGGACTTTGGAAAAAATAAACATGGACTACAGAGTGTCTGCAGCTGAACTGCAATTGGTTGAGCTTTCAGTATGCAGACATAGTAAGTTGGCAGAGATGGAAACAGTTGTTTCCACTACAACAAGCCTTAGCTTTAGTGTCTTGCGTGATTCTATTCAGCCAGACCTGTGATGTCAGAATTTTCTGGAATTCTCAGGCTTTGTTTTGTCAGTAGGAGCAGACTGATTGAAGGAGAGGCCATTGCTACCATTCTCAAGGAGCTAACCAGTGCACCAAGAGCGAAAGCTTTGACCGACGTCACTTAGTGCTATACATTTTTCTCCTTCAAGTTTTTTTTTTTTATTCCTCTTAGTGTCAGTGTAGGAAATTAAATGGTACAGTTGCCAGTTCAGCTGCTCCCTCTTTCAACATTCATGGGTAACGTCAGTCTTTGGCTCTAGCTGTTAAGGCGTAACAGGTTTACATGTTGATTCAAGTATTCATTGTCATAGGATATTACTGTAGTTTACAGTACAGTCGCCACATACACAAATAAATTTTCATTGCTTTTTTCCCCCCCTTTTTTTTTCTTATAAGGCCAGTGAAAATAAAGTTCTAATCTGAATGTTTTCCTTCTTTTTTTTCTTTGTTCTTTTTCAAAAACACTTGAAGTCTCTCATCATACTTAAAGAAATATGAATGTGATCACAATGAGAGTTTTCGCAGTCCTGTTTCTATGTTTTATTTGGGTAACATGTGAAGGATAAGTCCATGATGGGCTGTCTATATGGTTGTTTTCACACTGGGATAAGAGGAGCAAACAAATTACTGTGTTAAATTGCAATTATAAGATTTCTCATGGGTTAACTCAAGAACATACTGAAGTCTTTGTTAGGAAAACATTTACTGTTTGCAGTTAGGAACAAAGTGGTGTTTCTAGAATTTACCACATTCTTGACATAAGCAATTTCACGCATTCTCAAACCTCTTGTACTCAAAATGTAGTCCATTCAAGACTTTTCCATGACATAAAGATTCTGTGTGAGCAAATCAATTTTAGACTTTGATGCTCTGAAATATGAATAGGTCTGTAGGTGTGCCAAACTCTTGCTGCTGAAAAGAAATGTGTTTCATCTGTCTTAATATGTAGTCACCTAAATGTATCATATTTCATTTATCAGAGTGAAGTTTTATTTTTGCTTTAATATAATCATAATTTCTTCTGGTCCTCCTGTTATTGTTGTTGCAAACTGTCTCTTTACTCATTTGTCATATTCAAATGAAAAAGTGAAAATTAATTTCAAAATAAAAAAGAATAAACCATTGAAAACCAAGTCATGCATGTATTCGTTTACATATTATTATAAACAAATTGCCTCTACTGCGCCCCCTCGTGCTGACAGTTAGAAAGAGGCGGAAATGACCTCTCACACAAACTATGGACAACGCAGACGACTGATTGGCTGTGAAGAGTTTCCTGAACAGGGTTGAGTTGTTCAATGTTGATGCCGGTTGGGTTTGGATGACAATGCATTGACATACCAAAGGGCTTATAAATATAATAAACGGGAGTAACAATCAGGTATCGTAAAATAATATTTGATATTTGGGCTTCTTAAACATTGTCTTATATGTATATTATAGTTTATGGTGTAATATCCCATTATTCTAAGGATGTCATGTCTGCTTTACGCGCACCTAAGGTTAGCAAACTTAACTTGGTAAATAAGTTAATCAGCTACACTAAATGAGAAAGAAAGAGGGACAGAAAGGACAAGACAAGACAAGACAAGAAAAGAAAAGAAAAGAAAAGAAAAGAAAAGAAAAGAAAAGGAATGAACCAAACATTTGACATCCATAGTTAGTTGGGTCATTTAATGTGCTATTTTGGACAACAGCAAGACTGAAGTGAACAGTTGTGGCAAAGATCATTCAGCTGACGGTGTATCAACCTAAGTAAGAATAAAGTTGAGTAACAATTTATCGTAATTTTGAATTTTGACGTGATAATGTCCGCGTAACTTTCCGATTCCTAACTAACGTTAGCTAGGAAAGAGTTTAGTAGGTAGCAGTAAGTGAATGATGGTCGACTGATGCATCCCTTGTTTGGAGATGTCAGGAAGGACAGAAGAATGACCTCGTATTTCGATGAGCATGACTGCGAGCCGACGATCCCCGAAGAGCAGTATCGTCAGAACGCCCTGCTGGAGTTAGCCAGGTTAGGTCACCCAAAACAAAACACAAGAGGTCAAATTCTTTTATATCCAACTTGACTGTGCGTCTTGATAAACCATACTTTCGATATCGATCAGTAACGAGTTTAGTTGAAAAACTAGTATAAGCTTCCTTCATAATTTCACGTTTTGCTGATACTTTGTTGCTGTAACAGGTCGCTAATGCAGGGTTTGGATATCGACCCCGGATCCTTTGACGCGTCAGACTGGGACCAACGGCTACCGCCACCAGCAGCACGAGCCGTGGTCCAGAGCTTGCCTGTGGTCGTCATAACTCCCGAGCAAGCGGGTGAATCTCAAGACGGTTATATCGTTTGTCCTTTACCCCACTCTGATGTAGACTAATGTTTCTATTTATACCCCTTTTATAGATAAAGGACTGAAGTGCCCGGTGTGTTTGCTGGAATTTGAGGAGCAAGAGACTGTTAGAGAGATGCCATGTAAGCATCTCTTTCATTCAGGGTGTATACTTCCCTGGTTAGGCAAGGTGGGTATAAAGTGTACAAAAAGATCACCTGATTTCCCTGTCAGTGTTAATGCTGAAGAGTACATGCATCGTCTTTCTTGGAAAGAACGGTGAAAACCAGCTGTAGTTGTGCATTTTAGGGCCAGAGTTGTCCATCTTGGAATTAAGCAATCACCCATGCTTAAAAACTCTCACCCCATTCCCTCTAAAGCACCTTCATCTACTATTTTCTTATAATTTGTCACTGCAAACTACTCTAAATATGGGCCGGAATGTGAAATCAAAGCGGCAGATTTGTCCATTTTGAATGATTAGGTGAGCTTCCATTTGTTGAGAGAGTGTGTTTTGTGTGATGTTATTATATAGATACAGTAAAAATAAATATACTAAATTGATCATTTTCATACAGTTTGTTTATCAATATAGTTCATTTAACCTGTCCTTTTTTTCTGTTGTAGACTAATTCATGCCCACTGTGTCGCCACGAACTACCCACAGACAATCCTGATTATGAGGAATTCAAGAAAGACAAGGTGGACACGGTCTTATGACTAATCACAAACACATAGACACTCATTGACTGTTCAGTCTTAAGCCTAATGTCTTTGTTTTTGGCGTTCACCATTGTGTCTCACAGGAAAGGAGAAAGCAGAGAGAACACAGACTGGAAGGTCTACACGACGCCATGTACACATAACGGTGCAATCGCGGGTAAACCCGGAACATGAGAAATGCACTAAAGACAAACTGCGGATGGATGTCAGTCAGATGAAAATGACAATAAATAGTGCAGGGACCAGGCTTACAAACCTTTTCTTTTCTTCTGCTTTAACAAAGTCTCTTAAATGTGAATGCTTTTGAACTTCTTTTTATATGCAAATACATTCTGAAACCATTGAATAGTGTATGGTTATTATTATGTATGGGACCACATGCTGCTCCCAGTGAAACAGCCATAGAAATGTCTCATTTTGGTTTGATGTTTTATTGAGTTGGAACATTCATTTGTCATCCTATTGAAGAGTCAATGTATAGTCAACCATTTAAAGATGTCTGTTTTTTTAAATGGTTTTAAAACAGTGCTGTAATGCTGCATACTGAGATCTTGGAAAAAAATTGTAACTTTTTAAAGGAGAGTGAATTAATAAAATTTTAAAAATGGTATGACTGAGTAGTGAGTGAATCAGAGGTATTATCAAAGGAACCGCTTTTGTTGATTTTACGATAAAAATTGTTTTTTTCTGTAATTCTTCTGTTTAGACTAACACACTAAACTGTCCAAAAGATCACAATGTCAACTGTTTGATTATTTGGAGGGAAAATTACCTCACGGTAGCTCAGTCTTTAGTCTAGAAACAAATGGCAGTTTTCAGCGGTGAAACAGAGGTCTGAGATGTTTTTACATATTTGGCTGAATTCATTTTATTTCATCAATGAATATAAATTTCTGATCAAAGAAAAATCATTGTAATGATACATAAACATTAACTTATTTACAGAAGCACTTTATAAAATAAAAAATATTCTCTGTACCGTTATTTCAGTAATATGGTGTGTGAACCTCATCTCCCCTTACTCCTCTTCTCATTAGATGTAGCTGAGTCCATAAAAAATATTTTCACATCTTTTGATGTTTTCAGAAAAATAATTCCCATTTGAAAGGAAAAAAGAAAATTACAGGCAGACAGTACATCTCAAAAATACAATGACCCCTTCTTTTGGCTAGCAAACACTGGATTTGATAGTTTTTACTTTGTATCACCAGATGCTGAACTCTATGTTGCTTTGCTTAGGAAGGGCATTTTGTTTGAAAAACAATTCAGCACCTGGCTATTCAAGAGTAGTCTGAACTTATTTAGAATGTATTGTCTGGATTGAGGCGAGAAAAGTATCTCTTTCTTTTGACATCGGACCACATCCTGGCTCTCAACACATCTGAAAGCTGATTGGACAGATCCTCCACAGCCTTTGATAAGGACGCCAAGCACTTTACTGGTTGCCAATAAAATCCTACCGACTCCCATCTACAAGTATGACTCATATAATACACACGAGTCAAAATTCAGTCACACACTGCGAATCCATTACTATGTGCCAACGTTTCAGTCCACAAGCTCTTTTGTAGCTTTGAAGTCCAAACAATCAGTACGGATATTGAACATATCTCTTGCTTCTCTCTCAATGTGCCTTGCATATAAAATTTTACCTCCATAGCATCCTAGTAAAAGCATATTCTCATGCATACAGACCATAGATACGTGACCAGTCACAACATTCAGCTTAATTGCCTCTTCATAACCACCACTGTCTTAAGGTAGCATACATTTTGCAGCAATGCTTGTAGCACCAGCTATAAAGCCCAGCTCACATGAATACCATTGACATACACTCAGACACTTCAGCAAGTATTACAACAATGTATTGGATTTGGGGAAATTTTGTTTGTATTTAGTTAACACGTATTGCGATTCTGTATTCTGCACAATCATTTAAAAAAAGAAAAATAAGTGGTCAAAGTAAACGCGTTCAAGGCGAATAAAAAGATCTTGTCCAGGTTCTACAGCTCAAATACCTCACAAACCAAACACCGAATCATATACAAGCTTCTCTGGAGTTGTAGTCCTTTGTATGGACTATCCATTCAGTGGCAATGGAGACCAAACATACATTTCCCATAAGGCATTACTAACCTTCACTCAAACATAGAAACAGAGTAGCTTTGTCTCTGCTTTTGACCACGGAGCAAGTTAACAAGCACAGAGGTAGCTCATACAAATTTAACTCAAAATACTTTGCCGACGGTTATATAACCATCTAGAGGTTGAACAGTGTATAGGAGAATCAGTACATTGTCAACAATAACAGACCAGAGCAATAATTCAGTAGTTGGCAAGGATATAAAAGTTCCTTCAACTGGACACAGTGAGTGCAAAAATCTGAACTGCTGGAGCTGATGTTACCATGTAATGACCACTGGACAACACAAGATGGCACATGTGTAATAAACTGCTAATGAAAACAACCAGTGGATGTCCATTCCAAAAAAGGACAGAGGGTAAGAATATACTAGAATCTTTAAACATGTTGGGTGTGATTGTGTTGATCTTGTCTTACATGTTACAGTCTGACAGCAAACTGCACGGGAGGACACTTCAATCACAATTTCACAAACATTCACTTTATAGGTTAGTTGCTGGTCTGTGTGACAAAAACAAACAAGTTTTAAGAGCGCCCTCTAGTGCAACAGTAGGAAATGAGTAATTTAAGACTCCAGAT
Organism: Chanos chanos; assembly: GCF_902362185.1. Classification (NCBI taxonomy): domain Eukaryota; kingdom Metazoa; phylum Chordata; class Actinopteri; order Gonorynchiformes; family Chanidae; genus Chanos; species Chanos chanos. The sequence continues at coordinate 7,958,524 of NC_044508.1, read as the reverse complement.
ATTCAGACCCAACCCAATCAGACCCACATCACTTGTAAAACATATTTTTCAGCTGGAACTCAGCTGCACTTATGTCATATAAGTTACACCTGATGACACGATAGCAAAGCAACCTCTGCCCATTCATCTTAGCCTGTTCTTAATCCACCATGTTACTCACTGCTATTAAGGAAAATATGCATTAGAAAGTTCATGTCTGGTATCCATGGAACCAGCCAGGACAGCAGACTGTCATTTCTAGCCTAATACTTTAAGGACATGCTGATATTGCTCTTCTGTTCAAAGCACTGGCAACAAGTACCGCAATGACACCCTCTTTACAGTGGCAAATGCCTCTCGTGACATATAAAACAACAAAGGGCACAAATTATACAAATTTCGTTTTTTTTTTCTGACAGGAATTCAAAGTCCTACGTTCACAGTAAGAAGATTATGGCCATGTGAGATGTGATGTTAAAACGCTGACAAAACACCGGCGTGACAAATCAAAAGCACAGTCAAAATAAAGACCGAATGACGACTTGAGCCAGTGCTGCTGACATACAATCACTTCACTAAGAGTTCATGACAAACAAACAAACAAAACAAAACAAGGCAGTTTATAACAAATCCAATCAGTAGACTCTTACTGTGTTCCAATGGCATTGCTCAGTGCACAAACCTCAAGGGAAGTCACAGTCGAGTTACAAGGAGTGCTCTCTATATGAAATGTATGGCTTTTGGGTGAATTGCAATTTACTCTGACCAGTAACACAGAGATCAAATGAACAGCAAAGAAACACAAAATCATTGCTTTGATAGATAGAAATGGCTATGTGCAAAACAAAACAAAAAAAACAAACAGACAAAAAAGGAAACAAAACAAAAAGAATAACCACATGCCTAGATATGTTTCCACACTATTCTATGATCATTTTTCCAAAGGAAAAGTTCATCCTTTTTCCTCATGTTTGGAACTATCATAACATGCGCCTCCTTCGGATTCAGTGCTTACCGATATCTTTCATTGTTTACATTTTAGAAATGCGCAAATATAATCAGTGCACACTTGCCACAAGCTGACCGCGTAATAGAAGATTTTTGTCCCTCCGTTTACAAACCAGTATGTGAGACACAGTTTGGTGCAGCTGCCTGTGTGAATGAATATAAACAGAATCAAACAACCTACAAGAGATACAGGAAGCCTTACGCTGGCTAGAAATCTGTTTGTTTGGTTTTTTTTTTTAAAGATCTGGGACATTCCAATAATAAAAAGGAAAAAAAAAAGCATATAATTTAATATCAAAACACCCACCACCATTAAAGGCACAGTAAATCCATGCAGTTTGGGGCATCTTTTTTTTTTTTGGCGATTGTGGGAAAGGAGTGATCTGATGTGGGGGAAAAAAAAAACTACAAACGCAAGTGTCCGATCTCAAAATCATCTTAGGCACCAAAAAAAAAAACAAAAAAAACGAGTTTTACAGTTAGGAAAACGGACGAACGTCCCCTTTGAGGTGATCAATAAACAAAAGGCAGAAAGTGTACCAGGTCAAATCAAGTGACGGTATAACAGGCTATCGTTCCATCACCACTGTTTTAACATTCATCATTTCTTTATAGAATTCTTTATACTCATTAAGGTGCCAAACACCATTAATCTAACAACAATAGAAACAGAAAACAACTCATTTCATTCATTGCGTAGCGTGCAAATAATCCATATGCAAAATTAAAAAAAACAAAAAAAAAACATAATGGACTGATAGTAGTGTTTCAAGAGCCAAAGAACGATATGCAGATATGGGCCCAGTACACAGAGTGTCAAAACAAATTGATGATTATGATTCTTAAAGATATCCAAACGCCAAGCATTAACTAAACCTTTAATAATGAATGTTGACGTACTAATATGTAAAGAAAAGAAAGACAGGCTTTTGGCGAGAACCATATTCGAAATGCCCTCGTTTCAAAAATCCTGATCGCATGAAAGACACCACAACCCTCCTGAAAAGTTCTTATTTAAAAGGCAACATTGGACCACGATTAAAGAGAAAACACAGGACAAAAATACCCGAAACCAAAAAGAACGCAAAGCCAGAACCTCGAAATACGGAAAAAACCCTAACAAATCTATCCCTCTTATCCTACCTCACGTCATCACCATCAACCTGTTATCCACACCTACCCAACCTTGACACCTTTACAGACACCAGTAGCAATGTGCTCAGTACTGTCCAGATACCAGTAGCACCAGTGAAGAGGGGAGTAACTATAGCATAGCAATACTCTCAGGGGTGCAGTTTAGATGGGTGGAGGTGCTGCTTCCTCCAGGGGATTTCAGGCCTTTGGAAGCCCCGCCCACAGCCCCGCCCCCCGCCCCTCCACCGATAATGACACCCATCCCGTGGCGGTGGTGCCGCTGTAGGCCGGCCAGCATGGTTTCCAAGGTGACAGTGCCGAACTCGTAGGTGAAGGTCCCATAGAAGACGAGGATGACTATGGTGAAGACCCACTCGCAGATGGCGGCGGCGTGTTGAAGGACGAAGCTCTCGTGGATGAAGAAGATGCCGCCTGAAGAGGGAGGGGGTTAAGGAATCTGACACGAACCTGTCCAAACAGTCATGTCTTTCAGCATTTTGTCAACGCAGGCTCCGTTAACAACAGCCATTTCTAAAAAAAACGCCGTTGTTATCACGCCGTTCATTATTCTAACCCACTAGACATCAACAGTTGGTCCTAAAACACCACATCACTGGAATACTGGACAACCTGCAAGGAAAAAACAGCCTAAAAACATTATTCAGTTGTTGTACTATTGTTTCTGAGATGAGGTCCTCCTTTTGTCAGCTCCATAACCTGATTGGACAGCCAAATCCTATAGAGACAGCCCTCCCTGAGCCTGGAAGGAACGCCCCTCAGAAACAGATACCATATTTGGATTATAAGGAAAGTCATGCCTTATTCATGGCTTCACCTAATTAATTATCAATCCAGAGTAATATTACACAATCTAAACCTTTCCCTCATCACACATCTGTCTCTGGTCAGTGCACAAAAGCGCATGTTAAATCGCATAGAACAATACCGAAAAGTATGAGCCCGTGCTACAAAGGGAAAGAACACACTGTGGGCCTTTAAAATGTCAACTCACAACGTGTTCAGTTTTTACTGAATTCAGAGCAACTGTCACTTTTTCAGTATTTTAGAATTTAGACATCCTTCAGAAACACAGCTCACAAGGCTGAACCAGTCCCTCCTGCTGAGCAAGAGCATTAATGACAGAGAGAAAACAAACAGATCTACACACTAATACTCATTATGACCCATGTAATGAAAGTGAAATATGAATACGCTGAATGGAGGAGAGGGGATGGATGTGGAACGGTCAGTTTTCCGCCGTGGCGGAGCTACATTAACACAGACGGATATACCGACCCGTAATGACCTTCCCCTCCCCCCCTCCAAATCCTGTTGTCAAGGATACTGAGAACGAGGGAGACGAGGGATCCGACGGCCAGAGAGACTCGCACGTGGGCCATCCAGGAGTCGAGGGCAGTGACGGCCACGCGGTACGTCAACACACACTGCAGACACACGAACAGCAGGCCTGCTGGGAAAGCCACGCCCGCGCCCACATAGTGCAAGGACTTCGCATGGTCGACCTGGTTCAAAACAAAAACGATCAACCCTAACAATCATTAATACTACATACTGTGTGCCTGTATACTAATACACAGCTGAGAATCAAGCAACTGCCGGTTTATAATAATATGAACTGAAAAATATCAACCATGACAATAATTAACATTGGATACTGCGTGTGTGTATATACTAATACACAGTTGAGAACTGAGTATATGTCAGTTTATAATAACACAAACCAAGAAAGGTAAAATTAAAATGTAAAAAACTCTGAGGGAAAAGTAATAAGACTACAGCAAATACAGTGAAACTGTAAAGCCAACTTGGATCAATTCAGATCAGTGAGTCTAAGTCTACTGAGGCTGTATTCTGCCACAGTTCTGTCAGAGTGACTGATGCTAACGGAAACTGCCGGAATATCGATCTTATATTTAAAACGCAGTGTGCAGAGATCAAGTGAAAGACTTTGTCTGCGTCAGTGTTTAGCGCTCTGTTTCCGTCGCGTACGCGAACACACACACACACACACACACACACACGCTGCCAGTTCCCGGTAGCTCATCGGGGTGCACCCTGCGATCTGATTTAATTCTTTACTTCATCAAGGCACCCCAACATAATTACACTTCCTTCTCCATCTGTCTCTGCAGTAAACTAATTCTGATATGACTAAGTTCCTGTAATTTGATTATGGTAAGATATAGCAGATGATTATTTGATGATTATGTGAGGTTCGGCTCGTTATCTGCAGTGATGCGGAATCTGTGACCTTTCTCAGACCGTATGGGGGCATTAGGGCCGGTCTGTATGTTTTTGGATAATGGTTTTAGACAGGCATGTGGTTGTTAGGGTCTATTTTCAGAGGGGAGGGGTCTGAGAATGATCCAGATGGATATGTATGAGAGGAGAGTGACATCACAATAGGACTCCAGGAAGCAATCACTGAGGCTTCTGTCATTCTGAGTTACCACTGAACGTTCTACTGTCCTCCGAGGAAAGTTCCAGAGGTCGGGCTACGCCCTGAGCTTTTTCTTGACGTACTAACCTGAAAGTTGCCCACCATGACCAGGCCGACGGCATTGGCACAGCCTGATATGAGCCCACCTGTGTTCACCCAGCAGTGATGACCGTGCTCTATCACCTGTGCATAGCGCAGCAAACACACCATCACCACTGCACAGAGATACAGAGAGAGAGAGAGAGAGAGAGAGAGATGGAGAGAGAGGGAGAGAGAATGAGAGAGAGAGGGAGAGAGAGAGAGAGAGAGAGAGAGAGATGGAGAGAGAGGGAGAGAGAATGAGAGAGAGAGAGAGAGAGAGAGAGAATGAGAGAGAGAGAGAATGAGAGAGAGAGAGAATGAGAGAGAGAGAGAGAGAGAGAGAGAAATAGGCCCAGACACATAACAGGGTGAAAAAGAGAAAATAAATGGAGAGGGAGGCGTTATGCAAAACAGGTGAAAAAACGCAAGTGAAAGAGAAGGCAAATGGGTAGTGGTAAAGAATAGAGAAGGGAATCAGGGAAGTGGAGGATAATGGAAAGATGAAACAGAGACAGGAGGTGTAACAGCAGAAAGGAGAGCAGTGAGTGCGATCAGTAAGAAAAATGATCAGTGTGGGGGAAGAGAGAGAGAACGAGAAAGAGAGAGAGAGAGAGAGAGAGAGAGAGAAAGAGAGAGAGACAGAAAGAGTGCATTGAAGGACATGAGACAGGGAGAGAGAAGAGAAAGAGAGAGAGAGTGAGACAAAGACAACTTCTGTGGGCAGCCATATCTATTTATAGAACATTCAGAAATACCATTCTCATTAACACCACACACACACACGCGCGCGCACACGCACACACACATGCGTATGTGCACACACGCACACACACACACATACACACACAAACCATTCAACTTTACACAGAGAGGAGAAACAAGGCTTCCGCACGCTAACCTCCACAGTCTTGGAGCACAATAATTTGATGAAAATACATTTAAAAAAAAAAGATAACAAGGGTACTTGAAACTCAACTGGCTGTGATGAAATGGACCATTCTTATGCTTTCTATGGAAGGTTAGTGCATGGGGGGGGGGGTGTATACTGAGAGATATACTGAGAGAGGTACGTGTGTGCACTCTTACCCATGAACGCTCCCACATTTCCAATCAGACTGAACAGACAGCTCTCCGGAGGGTAAGACCCACATTTGCTGTAATGCAACACACAGCACAATATCACTCACATGAGGTGGATTAATGAATGAATGAACAGAGAGATAGATTGTTCCAGAAAGGGGCTGGCTGACTGACTGATAAATGGCCAAAGGCCAAAGTATGATGGATGTAAGGCCAATGGATGGATGGGTGGAGGGATGCATGGATGCACGGATGGATGGATGGATGGATGGATGGATGAATGAAAAGAGACAGACCTGATGAGGGGGATGTCCTGGATGGTGCAGCATGTCTTGGGGAAACCTGGTTTAGCTGTCTCCTCTGCGCATGTGACGTTGTAAGACCTGTATATGAAACGGGATTAATCAGAGCTTCAAATGCACAACTACTTTACAAAAGAGATTGTCAGTCTCCACTGGGATTATTCCTGGTGAATTAAGGATTACATTTAAAAAACAAAAGAAAAAGAAAACCTGTACAATGAAACTTATTCAGGACTGGCTACTCACCAGTTTTCCACTGGGCAAACGTGGTGGTTCATTACGGCCATCGCGTAGCTATAGTGACAACAAAAAAAGTAGATTAAAAAAAAATAGTACAATAAGCATTTAGTGAGAAAACACAACATCTCCCTGTGTATTAACCCTTAATACACTTTGTTTCAACTCCAGTCCTGTGGATACCCACTGGACAGCGCTGACCTGATCATGTTATTCACTTGCAAAGTTAATTCAGTTTTTAAGGGCTTTGATCAGGTCTTAGATCAGAGCATAGCTATCATTCGCTGGCTGACAGACCTCCTGTATAAGAGCTAAGAAACATTTCCTTTCATGTGGCTTGTTGCTTAATAGTCCCATTCCTCCTGCCTCTCTGTTTATGGTACAGTTTCTCATGTAGGACAGAGTTTTTTCATTGGTACCTGTGAAACTTAGCGCCCGTGAAAACAGGAAGCTAATCTGCTTTGACTGTGATTTGCATCCCTCACTTGAAATTTAGTGAACTGCTGGGACCATTGTTAGGTCAAATTACAGGTCAAATTTTCACTGTCTTCACTAAAATATGAAATAATCATAATAATAATATAGTAATAACAAGAGGAAGAGTAAGAAGAAGAAGAAGAAGAAAGGCTACGTTCAGACCGACAGACCACTCACACTATCCATATCCCTGTGATGGAGAACGCAGACAGGCCGACAGGCAGAATGATCCAGGCAGTCATTGGGCTGGTGGAGTGGCAGGCCTGTCCACAGCATGGGGGACGGGGGGGCAGATGACAGGGGGGGCAGGACAGACAGGGGAGCTGACGGGAGGACGACACACAGAAGGGGCCACACAAGGAAGGAACATGAGAGACGGAAAGGGATGGGACACTACTTCCTTTTCCCTCCGCACCCTGGCTACTTCCTACAGAGAGAGAGAGAAAGAGAGAGAGAGAGAGAGAGAGAGAGAGAGTGAGAGAGAGAGAAGCACATTACAATGATTGCTACTGTGCAAAGGGAAATAAAATGAAGAGGAGGACCAGATACAGACAATGGATGTAAATGAAAGTTGAAAATACTAATCAGTTATTCTCCCAAAGAAACATTTGCCTGTGGCTCCATTCAGTAACAATGACAAAGAGCACAAGCTGGAAAGATATGATTACATTACTTTTCCATACAGCCTCTGGTTAACTAATTATAATGGCTGGAACAGCAGGGAAAATGTTAAAAAAAAAAACAAACAAACAAAAAAAAAACTACGAGATGTGTAGTTACTCAGAAATCTTGAGCAAAATGTCACTTTGTGAAAACTGTTGTGTAGAGCTACTCACGTAACAAATGTCGGTCATTCTTACCCTCTTAAAAGTAAATGTCTGAATATATGCCCCGCAAATGTCACGTAGTGTTTAAAAGAATTGTATTTTCCCTTTCCTCTCGTGGGCTACAAAAACAGCTTGTGTAAAACTGATGAAAACGGAAAATGCACCAGAATAGCATATGAAATATGAAACCTTTACTGACACTAAGCTTTTGTTCAGGGGATCTGACGAAAATATTGACCATTTAGATACGGATATACTTCCTCCTTCTGTTTTTCTAGAAGCATTCCCATATTTGACAAAATGTTTGAAGGTGCTTGGCTTCATTAGACTATCTCGCTAGCATAAGTTACTGCTGCTCAAATGCAGTTAAACAATGGGATGTCACCTGACAGAAAAAAGATATCGTATCATACGTCAATGGGCTTCTCAACGGAATATGGGATACAACATATATTTCCAGTACTGCTAGTTTACGTGAAAGCAGCTGATCTACCTAGCTAGCTGATTAGCAACAGTTAATCGAAGTTAGCTAGCTAGGTAACGGTTAACCTATGTTACACACCGATGTGTTGTAGACTAGTATCTTTAGCTTGTCATGTAGTAAAGTTTAGTTTAATGTAAACGGGAGCCGTTTTGCAGTTGCTGTATAACACTTGATATTATGCAATAGTCAAAGATGATTAAAAAAAAAAAACTAATGGCTGAAACTTGCCAGCTAGAATGGTAATAAAGATATAAACACCCGACCTTGTTGAGTAAATTATGCCGCTGGCAGACTACCAACAGCTGTTACAATCAATCTTTGTAAGATCCTCATCGAAACAAATGAGTAATGTCAATATCTAACATTTCAGTTGACCAGGTAGTGTTAACTAACGATAGCTAACCGATGCACACGGTGGTCTACCTAAGGGTAAATTAACGGTGTCTGGTGATAGATTAGCGTTGCTTGCGTTCAAGCAGCAACCACGACACTAGTGAAATTATATTTAGTTAATCATTATCTACCATGAATGCAGGTGGAAAAATAACTATCAAGGCAATATGAGTACGTTATGATAAAGTTGGCTTACGATATGATAAAAACTTCGCAGTCTACATACCTTCGGTCCTGTTACCCTTCGCTTCCAACCTTAAACAACCCAGGGTATGTCACTTTAAGGGACAGAAATTCTTCGTTTTTGGGCTGGCCGAGATCGCACCATTATTGTAGTTCTTTATGGACTGCCTGGCTAACATTTGAAGCCCAACATAGAGTGTAAAAAATACTCCATTACCCAAGATAGATTGGTTCAGAGGAGACGATTAGTGCCAACCAATGAGATGAAGCTTGATACAGGTTAGTGTTGATAAACTAGAGAGGAACGTATAAACAAGCTGAGAAAGTGTGTCTTAAAATAGCCACGTGCAAATACCCATCTATACTTTGTCAGTCACATTGTAAAGCTGTTTGGCGCGGTTGGCAAATTGCCTTTGTAAATATAGTGATGGCTTACAACCTATTTTGAGATCCTGGATCAGTTACAGACAGAGTTCTATAAACTTTGACATCAAAGTTTATAGTTACCACTCATTGAACTGAGAGTGGTTGGTGACCCTTTCCAGTATCATCAGAAGCAATAATCATCATGACTTTGCTTAAACTTGAAAACATTTCATATCATAATAATAATGACTTGTTGAAACAAATTGAGCGGGCAGAAAAGAAAAGTGAATAATATGTGCTCACAGAGAATATCTCACATCTCACATACTATGTGTAATGTACGTGGGAAGAAAAATTAATTAGTTTAGACATCAAGTATCTGCATGTACGCATGTGTGTGTGTGTCTGTGTGTGTGATTCTACTGATTTTCCTCATTCTTGAGAAAAAACATGAATAAGCCTAAGCCTGTGGAACGGGTTTTCCCCTCCTCCGTGACATAAGTTCGCAATGCAACTCCGTCAAACCTTCATTAGTCATGCTAATGCAGAGGCAGCACTGTACTCAGTGTGAGTGAACGCAACTTCACATTAATGAGCTCACCGATGAATCCCACTTCAACAGGTATGGAACTCTACTGTACCAGAATTGAGCTTTCAATCACTTATTATTTATGAGATTCATTTATAATTGATTCATTTCCAAATACGTCACTGCAGGTCCATTTTTGTCTGCTTAATTTGTACAAATAGGCACATCAGTTTTAGTGTCTGTGAATCTTTGAGTTGTAGGTTCAGGGGGTAATAGAAATAGTTTGAAACATTAACATAATGTCATCATTTTGCATAGTTTAAAACATTACCACAATGGCATCATTTTACATGCTGTAAATCCAAAATGAGTGTAAATAACACTAACATTTATTTTTCAATCACCCCATCTCATAATAACTTTATTATGAAAGAGGGGAATGTGGAAACATAGAGAGACAGAGACAGCAGAACAAATGTTATCATAAAGAAACAAAGTAAATTCATCTCTCTGGGTAAATGGTGGACAGAATACTTTGACTCTGCATTACTGTATGATTAATACTTCTGAGTGTTATTTCTTTGTCTTTTCAGGGTACCATCGGTCCTGTCATAATGCTTGTAATGCGTATCAGCTCACTGGTGGTGCTAATGGTTATACTGGGCTGGGGAGATTCAGTAATCCAGTGTCCCAGTCGTGACAATCTCCAGTTTCCATTTAATCTGACCGAAGAACCCGGGCAACCAATCCGGAGTCAGATTGACTCTTTGGAGCCTCTGTACAACTTTGCCCGTCTGTTCCTCGAAGCTGTGCAACCCAATGACTTTCCATTTGGTGAGTACATCCTGGCTTAACTAACATAGATGTATTCTTCACTTTAATTGTGCCTAATGCTGTGTTTCATTAATTCTGTTTTATGGGATGGGCTAAACATTTTTATGGTGCTTGTACTACTGTATGTTTCAGATTATACTGAGTTATGTGGTGTAACCAATGTGTATTCATAATTTGTTTGTTTGAGTTTAATTATTATCGTACCGTGTCTATGCACTACAAGTAAGTATGGGGTACAGTGTGTTCGATGTAACAAAACAGCAAGACATGAGAGTCAGCGCTAAGTAGATTTAATAGATTTCCTTGGAACAGGAACAAAACAGAACTTTAACTTTTGAGTCCATATGTTAATAGTAGCATTCAGCATGCATTAGGTCAGTCTTAGTCTGTATGCTGTTTGTGATCATGAAAACAATGCTTGTATGATTTTTTAGCATTCACCAAAACAAGTTCTGTTGTGTTTAACTTTAGAAATCGCATCTAAAGCATCCAGAAATGAGGAACAAGACACTTCAGAGGTACGGAATCAGTCACAGACCTTTACCTTTCTTTGTTTTTTGTTTTTGTGTGTGTGTGTGTATGTGTGTGTGTGTGTGTTAACTTGTTAAACGGGTTTAAAATTACATGGAAATCTGATTGTTCAGACAGTCTGTTTAGCAGCAGATACATTTTTCTCATACTTTTCATAACATTGAAAGTCAATGCTTACTAAAGACATGCAACGCTGGAAACCTGGGAGCCTGGGAGTCACACTAGTTCCACCCTGTCACACTGTGTTTTTATTTATTTATTTATTTATTTAATTTATTTATTTATGTTTTTTTGAAATACCATTTAGTTCTGTCAGCTATCAACATTCTGTTATGAAGATACAGGATATGAAACAAATATTGTGAGAGCCAGTGCCCTCTGATTCTGGTCCTGTATTTGAGACCAGCCTTATAATACTATTATACAGCTTCGTATTATTTATATATACATACAAACGTCATACAAACATATTTTTACTAATACTTGTTTAGACTTTTAGTAATATGTGTTTATTACAAGGTAATGAAGTGCTCATAATCAGCAGTGGTGTGTGCCTTTTTTTTTGCATTGTTGACTTGTGATAGTTAACAAAATTAATGAATGTGTTGTAACAATAACGTCTTTACAGGTTGCGCGGTATGAGGCAGGCTACGTGGTTTGCTTGATTCTGGCACTGCTGTATGTCATAATTATGCCCGTTATGGGTGCAGTGCTTGCCTGGCGATATTTCCATCCCAAAACAAATTCTCTGGAGACAATACCATCTTCATCACCATCGTCATCATCATCACCACCACTGTTCTCATCGGTGTCATCACAGTTACCGTGGTATCGGAGGGACATTACTCTGCTAACGTGCATGTCGGCTGTGACGATACTTCTCTTGTGAGAACGAAATTGTTGTTACTCTTCTTATTCTTTATGATTCAATGAGCTTTGATTCAATATATCTGTGTTACACTTGCTATCCACATCTGTTCCCGTAAACACATATCATAGCTTACATGTGAGTATTGCATAGTTACAATTATCATCTTTCAAGACAGGGTAACTGTTATCTTTAATTTTTCTTGCTTACGTGTTACTCCCTTTTTCTCTCTCTGTGTATGTGTGTGTGCGTATGTGCGTGTCTGTGTGTGTGTGTGTGTGTGTGTGTGTGTGCGTGTGTGTGCATGTGTTTGAATGGCTGCAGGGCCGGAGTGACCTTGACTTTTACCACAAACAACAGAGTGCGTGAAAATATGAGGCCAAACCTGTATCATCTCAGAAATAACGCTGGAGATATTTGGCAAGCTCTGGAAGCAACCGCTAAAGTACATGAGCCCCTCTAACCACGTTTCTGTTATTTCGTGGTTTATTATTGTTTTTTTACCTCCAGCAATATTCTCAATATTTTATCACCAGTACCATCCAACCTATTTCTGACAAGAAAAATATCTTTACAGAGAATCGACACCATTGTTGACCAGTTTTCAACTCCCCAAACAAACATCACGGAGGAAGTAAATGGTAATTAGAAGAAATAAATAGGTCCTTGTCTTACTCTTTGTGTGTATAATGTTTGTCTGTGTGTGTGTTGAGATATAAAAAAAAATTACATTATTTTCCCACAGAAACAGGGATTGTGATTGGTGAGGCAGCAATGTGTGTGTGTGTGTGTGTGTGTGTGTGTGTGTCTGTCTGTGTGTTTAGATTTAAAGAAAATACATGATTTTCCCACAGAAACAGGGATTGTGATTGGCGAGGCGATAATCTCATCTTTCAGCACTCAAGTCAACAATGCACTACGGGCTACAACTCTAACTGTACAAGGTATATCACTGATCTCCAAATCTTAAACAATGCTAAAGATGTCTGTATCATAAACCAAATCTAACCCTCAGGGGCTCCCCCAGTATGAGTGTTCTCTCTGCAACCCCATTCAAATCAGCTAGTGCGGTTCTTGAGGAATGTTTGAATCTTTGATTTATCTATGTTAGAGGTGTTTGGAAGACGGTTTGTAAGAGTATTAGACTGAGATTACAGTTTTAGGGCCATTAGGTCAGAATTTGATTCTTCAGGTGTCTGACCTATCTGAATATAAATAGATAAAAACATTAGTTAGAGTATATACAATATTCATTGCCACACCCCCATTTTCTCAAATGCATCTGAACATTTGAAATCGTGGCATTGATCTGGTCTCTGCGATGGTAATGAGTAAATGCTGTATTTTTTTACCATACACTTATCATGTGTTTCATTTTTTTTTCTTTTTTCTTTTTGTTCTGTGTTTCATTTCGACAGATGTGACCGATTCCAGGGATAATCTACTGAATATCAAAACGCTGAGGACACAAATGCGGAATAGGGAAACAAGCATGTACTCAGGCCTGCAGCAGTTACGACAGCGAGTGGAGAGTATCAAAATCAACTGTTCACAAAGCTGTAATCTCCTGAATACAACAAACCTAGAGACAGATGCCGACTACGATCAGGTACGGACAACCCAAATCAATGAATGCTATGAGAAAATAATTAATGGTTAATATCAGTAGCTCATTGATGTCCTGTTGTCTCATTGCTTTGCCCTTTGGTGACGTTGCTCTGGTACAGAATGTGGCTTTAATATTCATGGTTGCCATGGGTTACAGTTTATTTTTTAAATTCTGAACAGCTTCCTGATGTGAACATTGGAGTTTTGGGTACTTTGCCTAGTCTTGACAATGTTGTGGAACAGGTGAGTGCTGAATGTACCAGTTCTGAGTTTATGAGTGTTGAATTTTTATTTGCAATATGATTTTTTTTATATAGTAAACTACTAATGTTGGGTATCTCTCCAGGCCAACTCTTCATTTCATTCCATTCCACAAATAACTAGTCGTCAGATTGAACCAAACGTTGCAGGTAAAAAAATAAATAAATAAATGAAATGAAAAATTCATTTATGTTGTGTTCATTTTATGGAATATTTTTGTAAACTTTTTGAAATAAGTGTAATTACAGTATTTGCGCATAATTTTAAATAAAATAATAGGCAGAAATAATAATCTGCATTTCATTTGCCCGTTTATGTTTTACCCTGGGCTCAGTGTCTTCTTCTTCTTCTTCTTCTTCTTCTTCTTCTTCTTCTTCTTCTCTCTCTCACTCACTCTCTCTCTCTCACTCTTTCTCTCTCTCTCTCTCTCTCTCTCTCTCTATTGCTCTCTCTCTGTCTCTCTCTCTGTCTCTCTCTCTCCTGATGTGTAGAGGTTGTGTTTTACCTGAACATAACCAGAGAGATCTTTGAGAACAGCAGTCGGAGGTTTCCCTCTCTAGAGTCTCTGTCTGACGCAGCGGCTGATTTTCACTCTGCCCTCAGCCTTTACGGAGATGACATTGATTATTATGATTATGTCAGGTAACATTTATTCTATGACATATTATAACTTCAGCAATGGAGTTAAATCTGTTTTATGTGTTTTGGGACCCTCCTCTCACTTCTTCCATGTTGATATTCTTGTTTTCAACGAATCTTTTTTATGTATGTTTTTATCTGCTTTTCACATTGATCTCATCTCATGTAAGTCTTTGTTTAATAATCTCTCTTATTAAATTTAAGTTAAGTTTAAGTTGTGGATCTACAATGTGACCTTTTTACTCACATTTGCTCAAGAAGGCAATGACAACAACTTAAGTGTATTGTACCTATCTGTATACCTGCATAACTAAACATAGTTATCACAGAGTATAATAAACTTACTTCCGTCTAACACAAAAAGCGTTTAAAGAACCATGACAACTTATGTTAACATCCTCAAAGTGACATTCTCTGACCTTGTCCTGCTGTAAGAGTAACAGTAGAGTTCTCCGTAGGGATTGAAGAAGTCAAATGTCATGTTAACTGAACTGTCTGTTTCTGTAGGTGGGCTGTGGCAGTATTGTTCTGCACCCTGATTCTGGTCATTGTGTTCCTCATGACTGCTGCCCTCTCAATGGGAATACCAATGACGGTCAATCCCACTGTTTACCCCGCCCACCTGGAGACCCAGATAAGACTGACAGCTGTCTATCTACTCAGGGCGTTAGTATGCATTTCATCACCTTACAACAACTTCACCACGCTTTGCTTGATTGTGTTCAATATTGATAACAGAAAACATATAAATGAAATAAAAAACACATATTTACATTTGGACACTTATAAGTTTTATGAAATCATGATTATTCCACCATTCACTCTGAAAATCAATTTTAAGCGTAAACATCTCATTCCTGAAGTACGAGCCTTCATATTTTTCTTTTTTAACGCTGCTGTGATGAAACTTACAGAGCTTGTCTGTGTTTCCTCAGTGCTGTAGGCCTAACTTTCCTCTTCTCGTGGCTCTTTATCATCATGGTGTTTATCGCTTTGTTCTTCGGTGGAAACGCTCACACGCTGGCCTGCCGAAGCTGGATCAACGGGGAGCTTTTTCAGGTGAGGAAAGGTTGGCTAAGACATTTAAAAAAAAACAAAACTGAAATAAAACACACAGATATGGATTTAATACAGAGAGTTTAGATAAACACATATGACAGTGTGGGTGGTTAAAAATCTATGACATAGATATCTAAAACAGGTTTATGAATGTGTTACAGCTGAAAAGACTTAGTCCCATCATTAGAACGAATGAGGGATTAGTGAATACAGAATATTCTCGTCTAACTGTCTGGCTAACTGTTATCTCCTTAAAAAGTTCCTGGATACGCAGGACAATTTGTTCAGCAGCCTAAAGCCCAGCAACGAGTCGGACATCTTCCTGTTCTACAACATCTCACGTGACGCTAACTCCACTGCAGCAAACACCACCCAGATCCCCATCACAACCACGGGTTCTCCACGTACCACCACAACACCACCCTATAATACCACCCAGGCTGCAAACAGCTCTCAGGATCATCCAGTCTTAAAACTCAACATTAGTACTGCGGAGATATATCAGTAAGCCCTTCCTCACACTAATTTTATCTATGTGAAATATTTGTGGTTAGATCATTTCTGGAATATTCTCTGTGTGTTTTGTGCTACAGTGGCTGCAGTTCAGGAATATCATTGTTCTACACGATGCACATGAACGAAATTTTCAACATGGACCAATTCCTCAATGCGAGCTTGGTATAAAAGACACACCTCATTCACGAATAAACAAGATAAACACCACAAACCGCTTTACTAGTAACACTATTAGTGATTCTATTTATGAAGATTAAATGTTCTTCAGCACGATTGATTATGTTTACTTACTACCACAAACAGCTGGCATGAATGTTTTGGCATTTAGGATCAGTCTTCATTGTTTATTGGTGAGTTTAATCTGCCTGTGTTATTTGGTTACAGTACATGAGAAGATTTAATGAAAGCATTGAGGATCTTTCCATTGATCTGACTGACCTGCGTCTGTTACCACAATATGGGAGACAAGCTGTGATTAACTTCAAAAACAGAGCCAACCTAGACAGAATCAACTATGCGGCATTCAGACACCTGGTACTGTCTGTGTGGTTGTGTGTGTGTGTGTGTGGGGTGGGGGTGGGGGTGGGGGGGTGGGGGTCGGGGGGGGGGGGGGGGGGGGGGGGGGTTGGTGTGCATAGTGAAATGAGCCACAACATGGAAGTTGTAGCCATACAATACGAACTCATGACTAGATATTTACACCACTCAGTGTGAACTAGGGAACAAACCCAAACCACTTTGTAGACAATAATTCTTCAAAAAAGGCAAACAAATTTTTTTAACAACTCTTTATTTTCCTAAAAGTTGCCATGTGCTTGTTTGCTGTCGCAGTGTCACTTTTTAATGATTTCTTGCGTTTTTCATGACTTCCAACAGCTACAGCAACCGGTTATGAAAAAAAACCTTACAGCTTTTGCAAACGATTTGGAGGCCGTTGCCTTAATGCAGGTAAGTGGCTTGGTTTGAAACCCAGACAAAGACCGGCCACCGTGTTCTACTGGTGAATAAAAACCAGAGAATGTGCGTCAATGATTCCTTGATCATATGACGACGCGATGTGTTGACGTGATCATACGATTTTACGACTTTTGTCAAGCCTGTAATTTTTGGATTCTCTTGACCCACACTTCGCTGATTTTCGTTTTGTGTGTTTGGTTATTAGGGAAATGAGGTTATCAGGACAGAACTCCTGACGGAGGCACAAAGAGCGAGAAACCTGAGTTTAATGGAGCAGCATCAGAGAGCTGATGCAGTGAGTTTTCCTCTCAGTAAAACACCCATATTTAAAAAAAAAAATCCCCAGCAAACTCCAATACAGCAATACAGATTTCAGTTTTTCCCTCTACAGCTAAGTGTTTTGGTATGTTAAAATCATTCGAATCATAGTTTTTAGGTTGTTTATAGGTACAATGATTCAGTAATATACGGGCTCAGTGTATCTATGCACCATTGTCATGGCCTTGTGAAGTGGAAATTGTGGTATGTTTTATTTCTAAATTAAAATTCAGTGACATCTGTATATGTATATGGAAAGCATTTTAACCCTGAGGCTTTTTTTCTCTTAATCTTTTAGAGGGAGATGAGTAGCAGTGTGGAAGCCCTGAATGAGATCAGTGTGAATTATAAGGTATCTGTTCTAATGAGTTTTCTCACTTTCACAGCAAATGAGGTCAGACTCACTCCTCTTGTAGTTCTGTTCATTTTACCAGTACCGTTATATGATGTACAAACACAAACATCCAATATGCAGCTCCACATATACATTTTTCCACCTCAGCTCAGGTTTTAAATGGATTAACTGATCATATTCTGATAGTGGTTTAAAAGGGAGGGTGTGTAGTTTTTGGAGCTTTTTTTGTTTTGAGAAAAGAATGTGCGTTGACTTAAAATGTTTAATATATGATTTTAATAAATGTGAAACTTTGTTGTCGTGTGGAAGCACTAACATCCAGTTCTTTTTTTAATTGTTGCTCTAGACAAACGCTGACAGAACCCTTCAAAGCACTCAGCAAATTGAAAATGATCTCAAACTCCAAGCCCCCCACATTGTGGAAAATGTCAGTGAAAATTTCAATTTTTATTATCATATTATTCCATTTTTTTCTGTTTATTGTTTACAAGTCAGGCAAATTGGAGACACTAAACTGTCCTTAGAAGTGAATGCGTGAGTGAAGGTGTTTGTCTGTTTGCCTGCCCTGCCATGGACTGGTGACCTGCCTAGGGTGTTTCCCCACCTTCCACCCAATGAATGCTGGGATAGGCTCCAGCACCCCCCGCGACACTAATTAGAATAAACGGCTTAGATAATGAGTGAGTGAGTGAGTGAGTGAGTGGAATGATAGTGTGTGACAATACATTTTGTTGTAAATGGTTTGTACATTGAGGTTCAGTGTCTAACTTTGCTTTGCTTCGGCAGGTGTCCGTGTGTCTCCTGGGCAGAGGACAAGAGCTGCTACAGCAGTACCTCAACTGGGTTCGTCATGTGGTAGGTTTTCAAACGTTACCAACACTATGACAAATGTGATATTTCTTCATCTGCCGTACTTAAAGAAAAAAAAAAAAGAAGTCAAAGGCTGAAGTCATTTCACACAGCAGCATCAATCTATTCAACAACAAAACATGATAATAAGGAAGTTTCTCTTGACTAGAGTTTAAATAGCTTAAAACATGTGGCTATAACCAGTAGGCAATTCGTTATTTTTTAACAGGGGGGGGTGGACCAATGGCCAACAGGGCAGATGGCCCAATGGTCACTGACACTAATCCATAGAGTATATAGGGGGATGGGAGGTTAACAATGGGGGTTGCATTTTGGTCATTTTGCTAACAAGGGGGGTGGCATCCAAACCTCATCCCCCTATAAATCGCCTACTGGCTGTAACTCCAAAACCAGCGAAATGAAATATGACTCGTAGATGACCAAAGCCATTACTTTCTTTGCCGAGTAAATCAGTTGGACCGTGCAGTTAGCTTAAATTCATTGTAAAGATCGCTGCACATCGTTTCAGCGGTTTAAGTTCAGACTTTTTTAACCAGACTTAAATTACCTTCAAAACTGACACCAGAGCTTCCACAATCGGATGTCTAACGGACCAGCCCAGGAGAGATATTATGTGAAATATTCGTAGTTCAATCTGGTGTTGGTTCCCACAATGACAATTACCTGAAGCTATTTATAGGAACCACAAGGTGCGCAAGGTGTGCCTACGGACCATGATTGTTTAGCTTGATACCTCATTGTTCACTTATCACCTTCAGGCAGCCTATTCACAGCGGCAATGACAGTTCAGGTTTATCATAGGAACAGGTCACTACGCCTGCATTAGAACAGGGAGAAAAGTTTTGCTGGAATTTCGAATATGTGTTCTGACAGGCACCGAACGCCCACTTCCCATGTGCGTGCCATGGAGACATGTGCCTGAAACGTGTGTCAGTATCGGCCCATTAATGGTTAAAATAGGAAAAAACAACCACTGAACGACCGCGTGTTGGAGTGCGGTATATGTACCGAACGCATTTTGCAGTGACAGCTGCAGAGTTTTGTGGGTTTTTTTCTTTTTCTTTCTTCTTGGTTCTTTTTTTTTTTTTTTGGCTCTAGCCAAACTAGTAGATTTGTTTTAAACTGGGGCATATCATGTCGGACATATTTGTAGTTTTTCTTTTTTTTCTTTTTTAAATTCTGGGTCATTTCTCGCGTTATATTTCAAGTCAGACAGCTTTTCTTTGATATACGTTCAGTGGCTTCGGGTTGAGCTCTTGAGAAATCATGCTAAGATTTGTGCTTTTACGGTTCAAATGCTAACATTGCAGCCTAACCAGAAGTGAGTCCTACATCGCATAAGCTACTGCGGAAGCAGATAAAAAAAAAAAAGAGAGAGAAAATCAGAGAAAAGAAAGAAAAGAGAATCCGGCCGTGCCAAAGAAGAAGCTGTGGAATTTTACCCTGGGGCCAACGCAATGTTCAGTTCTGTCTTATTCAAATGAGATACCTGCTCTGTGTGTGTATGTGTACAATGATTTCTCGCTTTGGGATATTTTGGGTGTGATCTCCTTTACTTATTGTGCTCCTAGACATGACTTAACCCACTTCTATATGAACTTGTCTCTGTGATTATAGATTGTTGAGGAGGTCCTGGACTGTCGGTGGCTGCCCGTGGCTTTGGACAATGTGTACACTGCAGCCTGTCAGAACATCATCAGTCCATGGGTGAGTGACAGACTAGTCAGACTGTACTGTCAGATAGAAGCGGGCAGGGGCGGAGGGGGCGAGAGGTGGGGTTGGGGGGTGGGGTTTGGGAATTGGGGGCGGGGTGAGTACTGTTTTTCTAAACTTAAGTGACTGAAATGGTGAAAGGTGATAATGGTTAGTGGCAATGCTGCAGCTGATTTCACAGAACTTTAGTTTTCAAATGTTTAAAAAACTTAGATACTTACTTGTCTTTCTCTCATCCTCCATGGTTTTCGTTCTCTCTCTCTCTCTCTCTCTCTCTCTCTCTCTCTATCTCTATGTATCTCTCTTTTTCTCTCTCTCTTCACGAGCAGAATGCTTTTTGGTTATGTTTGGGTTGGTGTTGTGCTTTCCTGGTACCTGCTGTCATATTTAGCATTTACACTGCCAGACTGTGGCAGCCTACCGTCTTGGCCATCAGGTAAGATGTTCTGCCCAACTATAAAACGATACACTGTCCAAATGCAGTATGATATGATTTTTCATTAAAGTGTGAATGAGCTGATCCACCAAAGTTGTTGTTGTGTTATCTCTGTGTGAATGCAGCAGGGTGCCATTTGGTTGGCCAGAGGATACCAGCAAGGACATGAGGTTGTGTCTTTGATATATTTTTTTTTACGTTTTTTTAGTCTCAACTAGTGATTTCATGTGCTTCTTTGTGATTGTGCTGGCTAGTGTGTGTGTGTGCATGCATGTTGTGTCTGTCTGTCTATGTGACAGAGACAGAGAGAGAGAGAGAGTGAGAGAAAAACGTGTTTTTCTGTGTGCGCTGTTTTCAACGACTAACTACTATTTTGTTCTTAATTTTAGTAAAGACAACTTTGATTGGGAGAAGACAGCAAATCCCAAATCCAACATCTATATGACCTTGGATGATATCAAGA
The DNA here is from genome assembly GCF_902362185.1 of Chanos chanos. Lineage (NCBI taxonomy): Eukaryota > Metazoa > Chordata > Actinopteri > Gonorynchiformes > Chanidae > Chanos > Chanos chanos. Next base: position 7,937,555 of record NC_044508.1, on the reverse strand, counting down.
ACATGCAAAGCTGTGTTGAGGCAAGTCAGAGTGAAAAAGGATGTGACACCTAAATCAAACCATCTTAATGAAGAGATATAAAATGTGAACCAGGAGATGAAGGATATACCATTGAGACAGCACTTGAAAGCAGTGTTTCCCCTTCCATATATATATATATATATATATATATATATATTCTTTTTGAACATATACTGTGACTTTGTCCAAATGTGCATGTATCATTTAATCTTTTTAAGGTGTGTTTCAACTGCTTGGAAATAAGAGGATACACATACTACCTAATTTTCTTTCTCTTTTTTTCCCCTCAACCAAAGAACTGTATCTGTTTCAGAACTTTTTTTTTCAGAGTAATCTTTGGTAAAGTTTTTTTGGGTGGTGGATGAGGGGTGGAATGTGTGTAGGGTGACCAGATTTTTGTCTCAAACTGGGACACCTATCGGTGTGAGCGTGTCTGGTAGCAGGGCTAGGTCAGGTTTGTCTGTTTGTCGTGGATAATCATAAATTCTATCGGTAGTGACAAAAGGTTTCACTTATTTACTGACATATCTGACTGTGAAAAAAAAGGCCCACAGTTTAGTGCATATCAGTTGCATTGCTTCTGTTTTAGCTATTTTCCAACAAATGTGAAAAAAAACCCATTATTTCAATATCAGCGGTTTACTTGGACATTTCCATGTAGGTGTACTATTAAAGAAAAAGCAATGAGGTGATTTGTTGAAATATATGCACTAGTATAGACAGAGGTCGGGATACTCCGAAAGTTTATAAGCTGAAGCCGGGACACACCTCCTGAAACTGGGACTGTCCCTGTTCCTCTCCCTGTCCCAGTTAAACCAGGATGTCTGGTCACTCTAGTTTTGTGACAAAATTATTACTTTAAAACGGCCACAAGTATCAAAAGAATGTTGGTTATTGTTTTTCACGGTTGAATTATGAAATAAACTTGGTATGACCACAACATGTCTCCTCATTACTTGCCTCATTTTATGTCATTATTATTTGTCAAATAGCTCAGAAAGCGATTAATTGAGAACAAAGCAGTCAGAACAGAGAACAGATTGTCCTGAAATGATTAAAAATACATGTGCATGAACAAACTCAGGAATTAAGAGATTGCATCTGTTCTCAGCACCATTTTCACAAAACAACTTTTCCTCAGTACTCCGCACAATGTCTCAAGTTTTTCTGACACGATACGTATCCTTGAAGATGGCACACTGCCACAGCAAAAGCTTTTAATTACCGTTCAACATATTTTCAGTGCATCAGTTAAGGTTTGGTTGAACTCAACGGTAGTGTTTGTGGTGTAGTGGCGCCCGCGAACATGTTAACGCCCTCCTCCAGCTCAGCAAAACGTCTGGTCTCTCCTTGAACCGCCTGCTTGCAGTAATCCTCCGATCCAGGAGGTGGCAGAATCTCACACTCGGAGCTTAGTTTTCTTTCTTCAGCGGAATCGAACTCAACTAAAGAAATGAAAGACCACGGCAACGTCCGGCGACGTTGCTGCTGAAGTAACGTAGAGGAAGTTAAGCCAACAAATTCTTTTAAACTGAACTCAAAACGTGACGACTGCTTCTCAGCTTTATTTCAGAAAACGCATTTTTCTTTTTTACCAACTTTTTGATATCTTTTGAGAGCAGAACCATGATGGAGGAAGACCAACAGAAGACTCTGTAAGTGCCATGTTGGCTTAGAATTTCTTCAACCCCAACTAGTTATGCTAGCTGCTATTGGCAGTAGTCATGCGGCTTCTTCAATTCGGCGGCCAGTTGGCAAGATAACGCATTTAGCAAAGGGCCAGTTCTAACACCGTGCAACTATCGATACTGAAAAAACTATGCCTCCTTGGCATTTTATCTCGCCAGACACCTCGAACGATTCAGCCGTTCCCTAGATGGGTAATTTTTTTCAGCTGCGTCCACGCTCTCTTAGCGTGTCTGTCAGCTAACTGGCTATCGAACCGGTGTTTTTCCATTTTCCTTATTTCTGTCTATGTAAGTGTGTGACTTGCTCATTTAAAAGCTGTGATCCAATGAAGTGCATCGTGATACGTTTATTAGGCCGCGCTAATGGAACGATGCATTACCTAGTGTGGTTGCGGTTTTAAGTAACAGCACGGGACATCACTAGCGGCTCGTCTAACCTATCAGTTGTAATTCACTAACATTTTTAGTAGTAAATGTAGTCGTGAAATTGCATATAGTTAGCTTTTATGGTAATCACATAACGTACTGCTCAAGGGCAATGAGGCAAATGCCTGCCATACCAAAATGTATTCATAAAGTTCATTTCATTGTGTGGCGCTTTTTTCCTTCATGCTTTGGAGTGAATGAAGAGTAGGAAGTTCCACAGAAGCCATGATTGATGGTTTAATCACCGAGAGACTTCTGTTTGAAGTGCTCTGGCACCTAGTGGCGAAAACGTGGCAGAAACGTCACAAAATCTTACTATCGAGTTCTCTCTCTGCTATGTTTGCCGTACTTGTATACTGTATTATTTTTTATTTATTTATTTATTTTTTCAGGTACGTTGGGAACCTATCACGGGACGTTACAGATGCGCTCATCCTGCAAGTCTTCACCCAGATCGGCCCGTGCAAGAGCTGCAAAATGATAGTAGATGTAAGTGCACGCGCTATGCTAACGCTGTTTGGGTGTGTAAAAGTTACTCCAAAGCCTATTAGTTTTATTTGTTTCGAATCCATAGAAACGGCAGTGGGGAGTTTTCTTGTGTAGCGTGAACACATGACTAGAGATATGACCAGAGAAAAGCCACAACGACACTAACCAAATATAATATGTCTGACAAACTCAGAGTTGCCTACTTTTATAATTTCTTTTTTCTTTTGTTTGTTTTTTTGCTAGGCTGCTGGGAATGACCCTTACTGTTTTGTGGAGTTCTATGAGCATGGCCACGCTGCTGCTGCTCTTGCTGCTATGAACGGGAGGAAAATCTTGGGAAAGGTGAGACCACAATCGGACTCTGAGCACAGAGTGACCTTCAATAGAGAGGGACCCCTGAGGCAACTATATGCTTTTTCAAACGCAACTAAATGCTAAAAGGTAGACAAGAACTTTCTTTAAGGAAATGTTTTATTGGATTTTGCTGTGTGTAGATGTGTTTTTGTTTTATTTTCAGCAGGTAAGTCATTTTTTTCCAAGATTTTTTTTTTTCATCTGGTATGGATAATAGTTTGAAAAGCTGATCTCTCAACGGTCATCTCATCTCATTATTACATAAGAAGTACATTTATAGTAAGCCAACAGTGCAAGGTACTTTTGGGAGTCATGTAACGTGTGAGATACTTGAATCACCCCAGGTCTGGGTCCCTGTTCACGTCTATAAGCAGTGAATGCTGCCTTCTGTTTGTTGGAAACATGAACGTCAAGTCAAACCACTGGAGAGGATTCACTTAAAATGGATGCAGCTTACTAGTGATGGCAGATTTCCGCTAAATATCAAACTAGTTTTTAAAATGCCGTGTTAGACCATGTTTCTCAAATCAGAGTTTTTTTTTTTTTTTTCTTTAACTCAGTACCTTCAATGAACATGCTGTCCAAAGTCAGGATCATCCACTTTAGGGAAAAGATTAGCAATATACATATCTGAAAGCATACTCTTACATTCGTTCTGGTCAAGATGTTTTGTGAGATGAAGTGCACTTCAAATTTCAGCATATATATTTAAAAAAATTTTTTTTTTTTTGAACATACACTATTACTAATACTCAAGAACTTAATAAAATCAAAGTTTGATACCAGAGGTTGAGCTCGGTCATCAGTTGTAAATAAGGGAAAGCACCAAACACAAGTTGTATTTGTGTAAAGAGAACACGATAGCTGGTCATTCAGTTCAGGCTCTCATGACATTTGACATGTCCTCCCTCAACAAAACAAAGACAACAAAAACACATCATTTTTTTTGTCATATTCTACGCCTCACCATCCGTATGTACCTGTACCAGGTCTACAACCTCAAAAGCAATCAAAACAAAACCTTTCACCAAAAATTATATTCAGTGCAAATATTTTATCCTCAACAGGTAATGATGGAGCCTATGAGGAGTAATACAAGTTGATAATGTCACTCTGTTGTAAGTCTCTTGCTATTTAGACTTTTCCTCTGTAGAATTTATTCATATATACATATATTTTTTTTTTTACTATTCCAGTTTTTTTCCCAAACTTTGAGTGATCGCCGGGGTTTTTTCGATATATCTCAAAAAAAAAATTTGTTTGCTTTTGCTTTTTTTGTTGTTTTTTTTTTTGTTTTTTGTTTTTGTTTGTTTGTTTTTCCTCCGTCAGTTTGACCTGAGATTTTTTTTTTTTGAAGTGTGTTTGGTTTCAAAGGTTCACGTTTTTGCCATGACACTAAGTCAGTTCGAGAGATCTCTTTTTCATGTCAAGAATTTTCATCTTTCCTTTTTTTTTTCCTCCCTCTTTTTTATCCTCCTCTATTTCAGGACATGAAGGTCAACTGGGCATCAACACCTAGCAGCCAGAAGAAGGACACCAGCAGTAAGTACTGTCTTTATATTCAGGGACCTTTCTTTAGCATAGAAAAGATTTTTTTAGTGAGTATTGAGCGTGCTTGTGTAACCTTTTACAACAATTAACACACTGTTTGTCTTTTTTAATACCACTTTGTCAGGAAAATTTAATGTTTAATATCAAATTTTGAACAAGTGTAATATCAGAACATATTTTGATATTACACTTGTTCTCTTATTAAACAGTCTGGCATTAAATATAATGTGGGATTTGCGGTATGTAATGAGACAGAGGTTAGCTGGTAATGCTGTTAACATGTAATCATAATGATTGTCTAAGGTAAAGGGTGTCCAGCATTTCATATCTTGATGAGGAGGAGGAGGAGTTTCATGAGAAGTTCTGCAAATTCTTTTCTAGATCATTTCCACGTGTTTGTGGGTGACTTGAGTCCTGAGATTAACACCGATGATGTCCGCGCTGCTTTCGCTCCTTTCGGGAAGATCTCGTAAGTGATCCCTTGACCGCGCAGAGTGGTTCCGGTCACCATGGTTTCTGGTTTTTGTGATCAACTTTACACTGAATGATTTTTTTTTATTATTTTTTTTTTTTTCCCTTCCAGATCTCAGAATAAAATGCTCTCGTTTTTGTCTAGACATGCAGTTTTAATCAGTGGATCCATCAGAGTGTAGTGTAGTTTACAGAATGTGCTGGTATGTCTATCAGGGCTTTGTGTTATTGTGATGTTTGGGTCTTTGTTGATGATGTCCATGTATCTGATCTAGGGATGCACGCGTGGTGAAGGACTTGGCAACAGGGAAGTCTAAGGGTTACGGCTTCATATCCTTCATCAACAAATGGGTATGTACCCCCAGTTCTGAGTTATCCATAACGCAAAGCAATGTTCTGTTATCAAAACATATCACAATGTGTTTGACATGGCACAAGGCCAGTGCAGTCTGATGGATTAGGAGTACGTAGACAAAATAAACATTAAAGTAATCTTACAGTTCAGGTTTTCAGCGGTATTTCCGCGGTCCGTTTGTGTAACGGTTTCTTGGATTAATGAATGACATCTCTCATTGCTGATAGGACGCTGAGAATGCCATTCAACAGATGAATGGCCAATGGCTTGGAGGAAGGCAGATCAGAACCAACTGGGCCACTAGAAAGCCACCTGCCCCCAAATCCAACCACGACAGTGAGTCTTTCATAAAACCTCTCCTTTTTTCTCTACTGGTTATTCTCACTTTATCAGTTGACTAGTTAAGACTTGTGGTGTTTGTAATTTACTGTGTATTTCCCTTTGTTAAGGTGTAGGTTTTCACACTTTGCTGTATTAATGACTGTCTTTTCTGTCCCGCTCAGGCAGTGCCAAACACTTGTCGTATGAAGACGTCCTGAGTCAGTCGAGCCCCAGTAACTGTACTGTCTACTGTGGAGGAGTGACCTCCGGCCTCTCTGGTCAGTGCGGCTCCCACATGGGCCTGACCTCTGAACTGTCCCGGCTGCTTTTTCAACTTTTTTTTTTTTTTTAAATATATATATATTGACATGTCTCTCCTGCATTTGTTTTAGACCATCTGATGAGACAGACCTTCTCTCCATTTGGCCAAATCATGGAAATCAGGGTTTTCCCGGATAAAGGTTACTCCTTCATCAGGCATGTCTATTCCCATTTACACCTTTTGTTTTTCACCTGTGTGAAGTGTCCAGGGTTTTTTTTGTTTTTTTTTTTTGTGATGTATTCAGTATATATTTTGTGTGACATACTTTTAAGCTTTAACATATTGGCTCAAAATTTCATAATGAAATGAGAGATTTTTCAACATAACACATTTCAACACATGTATTTCCCATCTGTCCAGGGGTGAGACTAACCTCCTGAGACAGCCTGTGTTTGAAATACATAAATGTCTGTTATGTTAAAAAGACTACAGTAGACATAGCCAGTGGTGAATTCAAAGACTCTCCTGTGGCAGAAGGGAAACTCTTAAATAAAGGCAGCTGATTCATCGTTCTTGTACGGATATGAAAAGCCTTAATGTAGGACAAAGCAGCGGATATATATCTGTGTTAAAACACAGATATATGTATCGATCATTTGATCTGTAGATCTAAAATATTAAGATATAGCCCATATTGAGTGTCTGAAAACATCAAGATTATCTGTAGACTATGTCACCCAGTCATTCACACCATCAAGTTGTATACTGATGTAATGTGCTTTATGTTTAACGAAACTACTTTATTGAATTGGTTTCTTTACGGCAAGAAATGTAACCCTTTTCTGTTTAGAGTTAGATTGGAAGGGTGTGTGTGGTATAGACAGAAGGATGAGACTGTCCTGACGGTGTGTGTGTGCGTGCGTGTTTACAGGTTTGACTCTCACGAGGCTGCTGCCCATGCTATCGTGTCTGTTAACGGCACCAGTGTGGAGGGACATCCAGTCAAGTGTTACTGGGGAAAAGAGACTGCAGACATGAGATCCATGCAGCAGATGCAGTTCCCTCAGGTACCTCTCAGTCTCTCTCTCTCACACACACACACCGCACACACAATATGTCCACACAAACTGATATACTGCATATAGCTTAATACACAGGTTTATACCTGCACAGTCGTGAACATGCTTCATATTGTTCTCATGGAACTTTTTCTGACCTAAATTCAACTACAGTTTTTCTCTGATGCTCATCAGTTCTCTCCCTCTCTTTCCTTCTCCAGCAAAACAAGCCGAGTTATCCGGCCCAGCCGTACGGCCAGTGGGGCCAGTCCTACGGCAACGGGCAGCAGATCGGGCAGTACCCAATGGCCAACGGCTGGCAGATGCCCACCTACGGCGTCTATGGGCAGACCTGGAATCAGCAGGGGTATAAATAGGCACCCACCACAGAGCAGTCTTTTCTCATCTCCACCTGCTTTTTTCTCTCTCTCTCTCTCTCTCTCTCTCTCTCACGCCCCCCCCCCCCCCCCCACCCCTCCACTCGTCTAACGTTCCCTTCATAGCCGCTGTCCATGGTGCTGGAGCACTGGTCCGCCCCAGTGAGAGTGACTGAGAGGAAAAGATCAAGAGCCGGCCCATTATGTCTGTACAGATCATTCATAGACAAACTCCCCACCCCCACCCCCCCATCTTCTCTCTCTCTTTTTTTTTTTCTTTTTTTTTTTTTTTTCCTTCAGATAATTGGACTGATTTTTATATCTGCATATCCTTAACGTTTTTTGAGTAGAAGGTTTGATACGTTTTTAAATGGATGGACGTGGTTCATTCCATTTGGCCCCTTTACAGATTCGTGAATGTCACAGGAAACAAAATACGTGAGATGTGTTTTTTTTTTTTTTCTTTGTCGGTTTTTTTTTTTTTTTTGGAAAGATTTTTTTTTTTCTTTGTTTATAACTTGTTTCTAGTCAAAATGCATATACGTGTAATAATATGCATAATTTGAGGATGGAATTTTATTTTTGTTTAGACCAATAGTGCTCTGTTTCTCTTTAATCTTTTAATGTAATTAATTTCCATATATTTTGTAAGTGATCGTATTTCCTCACACACACAATGTAATAAGATAAAGCATACAGGGTGCTGTAAAATCTATGTAAAGATTTATTTGCGATTCTGTGTAAAATTGGAAGTTGTTCTGTTGTAAATTGAGATCTGTCTTTTATGGAAATTGCATAAAAGCCTAAATCTCTGTTTGAAGGTGTTTCTTTGTGATGGGACTGTCTGTCAATCCCACTTTGTTCAGTAATCTGACAGAGATTATGCAATTTAAGTCTTACTCACACACCATTTTGCTCCATATTGTATAAAAAAAAAAAGCAAAAAAAAAAAACAAAACTTGGCACTGTGTTATATTAACAAGCCAAAGACATTAACTGAAAATTACTTTAATTTTTTCATTTTACAGATTTCAGTAATCATAAATGCTGTATCCGTATTATGCTGTATACTTAATATAATTATTAATCTGTGTGTTATTGGGAACAATGATTCAAACTACTACAAATTGTGTTTGTGAAATATGAGAGCTAATAGTAATACATGCCTCAAACTACTCATAAATCATGTTCGTGAGATCTAAGAGTATGATGCAATTGCAGAATTGCTCCCTGATGTTTCTCAGATAAATTGTACTTGCAACAGAAATGTTCCCACAACCATTAAGCAGCCTAAGTGCAGGTACCTTCTGTTTCTCTTAATGAATGTGTTAGAAAATATAAGGTGTATGTATATAATATACACACTCACACACACACACACACTTTATTTTGGCTGTCCATAGTTATGTCCAATCTTTATATCTGGTCGTGTCTACTCTCCTGTGACCAGCTGTGGTTCATTATTTCCCAGATATTTTTTAGAATTCTCTTCTCATTACCCAGAATCCTCTGTAGTCCCTTACATAGAGTAACTTGAGTAAGTGACATCTGAGTAGGCCTTTTTTTGTTTTTTTATTTGTCTTTCTTTTTTTTTTTTTTCAATTATGATTTTTTTTTTCATTTTGGATTTCATGGAGTCATTTAAACGCTTGCTTGTAAAGGTATACAATAGATCTGTATAAAGTGTACTTCCTCTCCTTGTTTCCCGTTGGTTGAAAACTTTTTTAATTTTTAATTTTCAGGATTTCACTCTAATATTAGCTTAAGTATTGGGTTTGTAAATAATCTACTGTTTTACACAAATCACCAATATTGCTTCAGTGTTCTCAGCCAATATAGAGTAAATGTTTTCTTTTCACTATTATCCCCCCCCCCCCCCCCCCCAAATTAAAGGTCAACAGCAGAGGGGGGATGGGTGAGAGAGCATGCTATGCACAGTAGTGTGTTTGGTTAAAGAAAAAGATGATGTGACCAAGAAAGTTGTGTTAGACTAATTTGTTTGCGTATTTCTTTTTAAATATATATATATATATATATTGAGGAGGCTATATTTCCAAGGCAGAGGAATGGCGTGATATTTTCGCTGTTGTACTGAATAAGCAGAGAGGTGTAGTTACCCATCTGTTGCCTTATGAAGTTTATTTTATATGATTGATTTGTGTGTCAAAATCAGGTTACATAGAAGGAATACCCTGCTTTAGTCTGGGGTTGTAAGTGATTGACATATTCCCTTTTTTTCTGATTAAATTGCTAATGCATGTAAACTAGGTTCATTGTATTTTTATTTTACATTTTTTACATTGAAGGAAAAAAATTAACATTTTGTCAAGAACAAAATGTCACAATCTAACTGAGTGTCACAATCTTAATCTAAACTGAGTTTTAAACTCCTATTATTATTATTATTATTATTGCCATTATGTTCCTATCTTTAAAATAACCATGGAGTCAGTCATTGGAAATCTTTGCGTTTTCCCGCAGTTTTAACATTTTATACTTCATCTATGGAATGTGGAATGTTGGGACAATAGTTGCCAGGACAACCAGCTCGATAGTTGAGATGGATGTACTGTCACAATAGAATAAGAATTCCATATGGTGGTGCAGGTAACATTCCAAAACTCATACTGAACCATAGCCTGCCATTATCTTACCATAAAACATGACCTGTTCTAACGATGCTGTAACAACAGGCACTTAATGGAGGTGCTTAATCCAGAAAATGCACACCTTTATCTGCCTCACTGCAGATATGCAGGATATCGCATCTGGTGGGTCTATTTCTGCTCCTCTCTAGCGGTCTTTCTAGGAGGCCTGCTGGTCTTGAGCCTGACCAAAGCAGGCATTAAAGGTTTCAACAGAATTGGTGTCCAGTGGCCCAGATACCGCCAGGGACGTAGACAGGTGAGTTTCTAACATGGAGTAAAAAAGAAAAATTAGGTCTTAACAAGGTTTTCAGGTGATCAATCGAAAATATTGGCCGAACTGCTCATAGTCAAAGAAGAAAGAACTGGCTCCTTACAAAGTAATATTTGTTAGCACCATATATTGATCTAAAAACAAAAGGTCAAATGTATCATTGTTGTTATAGTCACAGTTCAGCGGTGGACTGTGTAAATCAAGCATGCAAACGATTCCCTAAACGAGTCTCTGTAGATGTAAGAATATGTGACTAATTAAGTTGCCGGTGCTTCTTTGGGACAATTTAATAGAGACTGAATCTGAATTTTTTTTTTTAAATGACTTTGGCCGCTTAGGCCAACACCTGACCTTACATTTAGTCAGTGCAAGACTTAACATGTTTGTTTTGTCCTTTGTCCAAAGCTGACTGAAAGTTCACAGAGGTTCATGCTGTGCGTTTGTAACCTTGTGTGTGTGTGTGTGTGTGTGTTTGTTTGGTTACCAGAGCATTCTCCAACCATCTCTCCATATCAGGGCCTTCTCCTTCATGTCTGTTGAACATTTACCTGGAAAAATACTGGTAGGTGGCACGATAAAAGCACTTCTTGTGCTTCCAGTCTAGATCACTGGACCAGTCAGATCTGAGTCTTTAAAACCACTGAATACTGTAATGTTTTTCTCTTTAAGTCCCTCCACAATTCAATTTCTAATTTTTTTTGTAACTGAGTTGGTCTTGCAGGTTTGATATGAATTTGAATATTGACATGATGTCTCATTTTTGTCTCAGATGGTACTGATGTTCTTTCTCAACATTTGCTCGGTCGTTCTCTATCTTTTTATGACTACCGAGTGAGTATTGTTCCCCATCTTTAAGGAAAAAAAAAAAAATACTGGCGTCTTTCTAAAATCGTTTAAAAAATTGTATTATTTCAAATACTTTCTGTGAATGAATCTATTCAATATGTTTAAGGAATCAGAGAATATGGACATTACAATCTGTTGAGAATATGCCGGTAAAGGTTTGTTAAAAGTTAACTGAGTCTCCTCTGTCTCCCTCTCTCTCTCTCTCTCTCTCTCTCTCTGTTTTATCTCCCAGACCAATCGAATCATGCATGCAGAGCTACAGTTTGGTGTTTCTCATTGATGTGTGTCTCAATATCTTCTATCTCTTGTATTTTGGACTTAAGGTGAGTAATGAACATCCCAAATGTGAAGGTCCTCTCGTTGACTTCCAGCTGATTTTGTTCAAACGCTCTCTGATTCTCTCATAGTGTCTCGCTGCCCCAGACAAGATCCTGTTTTGGGTGGATTTCAGATCACTGGTGGATTTTTTTACAATACCTCCTTCCTTCATCTCACTCTTTACATACAGAGCATGGCTTGGTAAGATATCTGCTACTTAAGTTAAGCTAACACTTGAGAAGGTTCTAGAGCCCATGTTGAATGACTAGTTTTTTCTTTTGGCCGTAGGTCTGAGGTTCTCTCGCGCCCTTCAGATCTTAGAGATACCAGTGATCCTTCAGATCTTCTGTATTACCAACAACAAGTATGTGAAGGAGCTACATAAAAAATATAATTTAATTTTAACCTGCTAAACTCCGCCGGACATTGTTCAAAATTCAGTTTTTGTTGGTTATGAACTCAATAAGTCAGAATCAAAAATGATAAAATGATACTCTCTCTCTCTCTCGCTCTCACTCTCTCTCTCTCTCTCTTTCTCTCTCTGTCTTTTTGTCTGTATCTGCCACTCTCTGTGTCTGCCTCTGTGTCTCTGTCTGTCTGTCTGTCTCTCCCTCTCTCTCTCTCTCTCTGTCAGCACATTTCTGAAGCTGTCTAGACTTTGTGCCATAGTCCTGGGCACACTACTCACCTTTGCTGGTCTTATCCATCTGGTATGTCACAAAAAAACATCACTTTTAGTTAACACTGGACTAGACCACAATAACATGGTTCATCTTGCTAGTATTCTGTGTGGGGTTTTTTTATGTGATATGTATGTCTTTAATGCATGTTTTTGTTTGAGCTCAGTTGGAGAATTCTGGAGACCCTTGGTTAAACTACTCAAATGCCCACTCTCTCAGCTATTTTGAGTGTTTCTACTTTCTGATCGTTACCACGTCGACCGTCGGTTATGGTGACGTAGAAGTCACCACCACCCTTGGCCGCTCTGTCATCATCATGTTCATTTCTATTGCACTGGTAAAACTGCATTACATGCACACAGACACACAGACACACACACACACACACACACACTATATTCTGAAGTGCTTATCGCTCCAGTTTGTATGTAACCCCCATCCAACTTTCTTAGTCAGTGTTCGCAAGCTTCGTACCACTGATTCTGCAGATCATCCTGAACCGAAAACGCTTCGGTGGGAGCTACACTGGCACCTCAGGCAAAACGTGAACAAGTTTTATCATATAACCCTAGAACTACTATATTACCATACACCGACAGAACTCTTTTATAACCACAACCATGTGTTTTCTTTGTTTTGCCAAAGTCATGTGGTTGTGTGTGGACACCTCACCTTGGCCAATGCCTCTGTGTTCATGAATGAGTTTCTCCATGAGGACAGGGGAGAGATCAACGTCCACGTGGTGTTCCTTGGAAAGTGAGTTTTGTGAGGAAAGTCAGGGTTGCTGAGATATGACATCAGTTCTGAATGTACCTGACCAAGATCTCAGCCTTATTGCCCTTCTTTCTGTCTCTCCATATGTGTCGTAGCTTCTGCCCTGATCAAGAACTGGAGGCGTTTTTCCGCCGGCGGTTTCTCCAGGTGACCTTCTACCAGGGCTCTGTCCTTCAGCCTGCGGACCAGGAGAGAGTGCTGGTACAGTTGATCTGAACCCTTTTACATGGCACACGCATAAGCACTTGGGCGAACTTGAGCAGAGGCTTTGATGGGACCTGAAACTGAGGTTTAACCTAAAAGAGAGGCGACTACTGTCTTCCCATTGGCCCCTCGAGCATGTCCATTGCCCTCTGATTGGCCGGATGCTGAGCCACTCAAGTTATTTAAAGCATTACTGTGTTGCTGCCAAATTGATGGTGGGACCAAGAGGGAGGTGTCTCAGGAGGGGTGTCCAGGAGCAAGGGTGTAGTGGAGGAGGGTGTGGCAAAGCGTGTTGCTGATTGAAAAATTCTAGGAGGTAATTGGCTGCCTGTTTTGAAAACTGTGGTTCTCCCGGTTTTCTGTAGATGAGGAAGGCGAGTGCCTGCTTGATTCTGTGTGACCGGTTCACGACCAACCAGAACAACGAGGATGCAGCTAACCTTATGAGGTTTCTGAAAACACACACACACACGCACGCACTCACATACATTCACACGCATGCATACACACACACGCATGCACACGCGCACACACACACAGACATAAACGTGATCTTTCCAGACACTGAAAACATTCTTTTCTGCATTGATTTCCATTACAGAGTCATATCTGTCAAACAGTACTGTCCCAGAACTCGAGTTATTGTCCAGATGTTGAGACACTCCAGTAAAGTGAGTCATGAAACCATTCGGAAATACACTTTCAAAGCCCTGTGAGAACGACATGAAGACGTGTTATGAGTCTGATGCTCTGTGTCCAGGCATACCTACAGAACGTGCCTAACTGGGATTGGGCACGAGGGGACGCCGTAATCTGTCTGGCTGAACTTAAACTGGGATTCATGGCACAGAGCTGTATTGTTCCAGGACTCTCAACTTTATTGGCTAATCTCTTCACCATGCAGAGTGAAGTTGAGGCAGGTTCAATTCACCCTGGCCAATCAGAATGTGTCTAAATCCAGATTACCTAGCATACCTGTTTGTTTATCATTTCTAAATGTGTTTGTTTATCATTTCATTATTGTGTTTGTTTCGAATGCTTGTGTAACGTATGTGTTTAGAGAAAAGAATTAGTTGGTTCCTTAAATTGATGGTAGATTAATTGTTGTGCAGTGCATATCATTTTTCAGTTTTACATAATTATATAGCAGATGATGCCCTGCGATGGACTGGTGACCTGTCCAGGGTGTCTCCCCTGCCTTTTGCCCAGTGAGTGCTGGGATAGGCTCCAGCACCCTGCAACCCAAATTAGGATAAGCGGCTTGGAAAATGAATGAACAAATAAATGAATGAATGGATGAATGAATGAATACAGCAGATGAACATAACCTATAAATGTTTATATGAAAAGTATGCATAGAGGTAATACCACAGTATTGCTTTTCGATTCCCGTGACTGTCTTGCTCTCTTTCTCGTTCTGTCTTTCTGCTCACCCTCTCTCTGTCTGTCTGAGCAGGATGAGGAAGACAGCTGGAAAAAACTGTACAGACAGGGACTCTATAATGAAATTTACACTGAGTTCCTGTCCAGCTCATTCACCGGGATGTCTTTTGCTGAGGCCAGCAAGTGAGAAAACGCAGTCACAGAGCACATTATAGAGACGCGCTGTCGAGCTGACAGCTCTTACACAACCGCTCCCTCGATGTCTGTCTCCGTTTAGAATTCACGGGTGTTTTAATGAGTTGGCCGCACAATATTGGCAAATTAAGGAGAACAGAAAAATAAAAGGCACCAGCGCTAGTAATTACAAGAGTGGCGTAGTTGGTAATTATGGTTCGTCTGTGTTATTTTACCGCAGGTTATGTTTCCTTAAGCTGAAACTGCTTTTAATTGGGATTGAATACCAGAGCAGTGACACGGAGTTCAGGTATTTTTCTTTTTTTCTTTTTTTAACTGAGACTGTTTTTTTTTGTTTTTTTTAACCAAGTCTAAATGTGTCAGAAACTTAGCTGTGATATGAGCGGCTCAGTGGGTGTTTAATTAAACAAGACCAGTCGTCTGCATTATGAGGCGTAGATTGAATTTTTTTTTTTTTCTTTTCCCAGTGTCTTAGTTAATCCTCCCACTCACGTTAAGATTAAAAATCAGACGTTGGGCTTCCTGATAGCTGACAATGCTACTGATGCTAAAAGGTAAACCAAAAAAAAAAAGAAAAGAAAAAAAAGAAATATGTCATTTTTATAACTGATTTCCCTTATTCCTTTTCACTCATGCATATGTGTTAGGTGATGCGTCTGGTTGGCTGCATGCGTCTGTACGCTTGTGCTGATTGGTTGCTCGTATGCGTGGACATGTTTTGAGTGGCTGTTTGTGTTTTAGGGCCAGTCTGTACTGCTCTGTTTGTCACTCTGATATCAATGATCCGTCCCAGATGAAACCCTGCAACTGTGATGACTTAAAGGATGGTAATTAATCACACGCACACACACACGCGCGCCAGGGAGTCATTTAGTTAATATTTAGACAGCTAACAATGAATTCATTGTTGTGATTCATCCCTATTCCTCAGAATTGGTTGTCATAACCTCTATTGCCACTAGATGGCATTAGCTTACAATAGTATTAAAATCATTCCATGTCCTGCCAGGTTAGTTCAGAGGACTGAATAGTTTAACTAGATCATCAGTTTTAAGTCTAATAAGAGAAACAATTTTTTCCCCTTTGCTTTATTTTCCCTTTCATTTTAAAAAATTGTTCTTTGTGAATATTCCTGTTTTTGCTATGTTGTCAAAGTGTTGAATCCTGTTGTGTTATTCGGTATAGTTGCAGACCTTTCGGTATGTGTGTTTCTTGCAGCCTCTGTCTGTAACTCATCAGTTAGTCTGGGTCAGAGACAGTCTCTGGGAGTGTTGCCTTATTGGTGAGACCTGTGTAGTGTTGTCCCCTCCATGAAGTTTACACACTTTATCTCTCTTTCATACTGTGCTCTGACTGAATGAGACTGATTGTCACCCACTGTTCTCTCTCTCTCTCTCTCTCTCTCTCTCTCTCTCTCTCTCTCCTCTCTCTATCTCCCCCCTCTCTCTTTCTCTGTTTCAGCCCAGGACAAGACATAGTTCATTCACAGGACAGTGAGGATGTGAGACTGGACTCTACCGGAATGTTCCACTGGTGCCCCCCGGTCCCTCTTAAGGATGTCACACTGGTGAGTCTCCCAGTTTGAACCCAAAACTAAAAACCAGTGCAGTGGGCCTATGCATACATGTCTTCTTGAAGAAATGATTCTGCCATCATTTGGCTGTGTAGAATTCTGTGGCGGGTCTTAAAGTACAGAATTCCTCCATTCCGCTAGGAGAGCTTCTTCTCCGGTTAACACGGAAAAAGAATAAAAAAGCCACAGTGAACATTAATTAAATTATCATTTGAGACGCAACTTATCCATTCTAACCGTTGCATACAGCACCCAAGACTTTTAACACGTCCAGAACTAGGAACAACACGTTAATTTATTGATTTGCTCCTCAGCGCACAATGCAGCGGGGTATTTATTTGTTTACTTGTTTGACAGCCTGTTTGTGTGTTTTCCTGTGTGTTTGTATATCTTTTTTCCTCTTTCAGGACAGACACATTGCATCTGCATTGTGTTTTAAGAACCACATACTGGTGTGTTTGTTTGGTGATGAGAATTCCAGTTTGTTGGGTCTGGGGGACTTCATGATGCCATTGCGTGCTAGCAGTCTGACCCTGACTGAACTGCACAGTGTTGTGTTTCTCGGGGATCCTGCTTTCTTCGCCAGGGAGTGGCCTAATGTCCACTGCTTTCCCCACATCTACTTCCTACCTGTGAGTTTGAATTCTGTGTGTGTGTGTGTGTGTGTGTGTGTTTGTTTGTGTGTTCAGTTTTGGAAAAACGCCACAGTCAAGTAACGTTTTGGAACTTTGAGTTCTTAAATATCAGGCAAGTCTTTGTTTTAAAAGCATTGAAAAAAAATGCCAAAAATGTCCACTGAAGCCTTCAAGTTCAGGCTTTTTTCAGATATTCATCAACTCCTGCAGGTGACACTTCAAACTATGTACAAACGCACACACACGCATGCACGCACACACACACACACACACACGCACACACGCACACACCGTTAGTGCCGGTGAGGTCTTCGGAGTGCTTAGATAGTAAGATAGAGAACAAAATGCAGGAGAATAGAGTCACGTCAACAGCGAAGGAACACAGAGTTCCATGGTAACCACCGGAATGATCAGAATGTCCAGTAGTGCGACCTGAAATGAAACCAATTCTCTGGACGCTTCCTCCAGGATCACACAATGTCGGATCCGTCCAATCATACGACTCTCTCAGCTTTAATTCCAGTGGTCCTGTCTCCGCGGCCTCGTCTAAACCCCTCTCCTCCTCTCAGGGCTCTCCTCTGTGTGGCGCGGACCTGCGAGTGCTGCGAGTGGACTCCTGCATGATGTGCGTGGTACTCAGTGCCTTTGGATGCTCGGGAAACGAGGAACCGCCGATGCAGGACAAAGACACCATCCTCGCCTGCGTTAAGCTTTATCACACGAGATTCAACCAGGAGCTCAGCCACAATCACGACCAGGCCAGTCTCTACTACGGTCAGTCAATGGAAGGTTTTTTTTTTTGTTTTCTTTTTTTGAACGGGTGCTAATCTGTTCTGTTTGCTGTGTCCTGCTCCCTCACACGGTGCTCCATCCTTTTCTGTTGTCCTATTCCGGATGCGAGGCAACGTCTGGCCAAAGAGACCTAGTCAAAGGTCTTTTATCTTTCTCACTATACCACTCTGTGCTATGCTGTGCTTTACAAACCACCGTTGTATTTGGTTCCAACGTGTTTTATTCTGCCGACAGAAATGTTGATGGTGTTAGTGGTGGAGGCTTGGTGGTACGTGACATGGCTCAGTAACCAGTGGGTTGGGAGTGGGTAAACATTTTCAGTTGTCATGGATACAACTGTCAGTTAAATGAGTGAATGTACACAAGAAATGCCGGTCACTCCAGAGAGAGAGAGTGTGTGTGTGTGTGTGTGTGTGTGCGTGTGTATCGGGCCCTTTGGTGAGTGTGACTGAAAATAGACATGTTACACTAATTCGTCTCAGCATTCTGAATGTGTTGCCTGCAGCAGCAGCGTGGAGTTAATGATGTGATTAATCTATAATTAAGACACCATGTAACACAAGAAC
>NC_044508.1:7909297-7914297 GCF_902362185.1 Chanos chanos | reverse complement strand
AGGCTATACTCTCATAGTTCAACGGTCCTCTCACACACACACACACACACACACACACACACACACACACACTCTATTTCATTGAGAAGAAGTAAAAGAAGTTTTGGACTGCACTGTTTCTTTGAGTGAAAATTCTGAGCACTCGCTCGTGATACAAAGGCTTTTAATTTCACTCAGATATTAGAATTCTCAGATTCGAACTCCGTTTCCAAGTGGTTTTAGTGCATGCATCTGTGCGTGTTTGTGTGTGTGAGTGTGAGTATGTTTATGTGTTTCTTTGCATGTGCATGGGTATGTGTTTGAGTGTGTGTGTGTGTGTGCGCATGTGTGCGTGTGTGTGTGCATGTTTGTGAATGTGCATGTGTGTTCTTATGTGCATGTGCGTGTTTGTGTGCCTTCATGTGCATATGTTTGTGTGTGTGTGTGCACGCGTATGTGTTTGTGTTTGTGCGTGTGTATGTGGGTGTGTGAGTGCGTATGCGTGCGTGTGCGTGTGTGTTTGTGTGCATGTGTTTAAGCAGGCATGGGCTGTATCTAATGTGGTATTGTGGTTGTTTTGTTGTGTAATGATACTCTGAGTGCACACTGCATCTGTTTCTCTCTCTCTCTCTCTCCCTCTCACCCCCCCCCCCTCTCTGTATCCAGCCTTATCAATCTTCCTCTCTTCCGTGCACTATCAATCTTCCCCTGTTTTTTCTTTTTCTTTTTTTCCCCCTTCTTTCTCCTTTCTCAGTGTCTCATCCAACGCCACCCCCCCCCACCCTTCCCTGACTCCATCTTTTACCCTTCCCTTCTCTTTTTCCACATAACAATTTATCTCCCTCCCTGGCCCCCACCTCCTTTCCCCTCTCTCTCTCTCTCTCTCTCTCTCTCCCTGTCGTTGATGTTAATATGTGTAAGATTGAGTGGTACTGTGTGTTGAGAGAGAAGGCAGCTCATCTCGGCCGCTGATGTATAGCGTGTAGGGGTCTCTCTGGCTCCATTACTGGCTGATTAATTGGCACAGTTTAACTCAATAAATCACTCTTTAAAAAACAACAACAAAAAAAAACCCTCCATTGGGGCCAATAGAGTTAGGGAAGAAGAGGAGGGAGTGCAGAGAAAAGATGAGAGAAACAGCCCATGTGGAAGAAAAAAAGAAAAAAGGAAAAAAAGATAAAGAAGGTGTAGAGAGAGGGAAGGAGAAAATAAATAATTCTTTTCTATGGGTGTCCTTGATAGGCTTTTTATTGCTGTTTCTGTCTTTTTTTTTTTTCTTTCTCTTAAAGACTACAGTTGTGTTTATCCAAAGATGCAAGATGTTTTTTTTTTTATTTTTCCTTTCTCTTTCTTTTTTTTCTTGTAAATTTTGAAGGTTCTGATCATGATGTGATCCTGTTTTTCTTTTGCTTCCAATTGTGTCATGTTCCAGTCATGCCGGATTCTAATTATCTTTTTGAACTCACTCCATTTTTAACAGATTTACTTATTTGCTATTGCCGACGTGTCAATCAAATAGCCCTAGCTTGTGAAAGGTAAACATACTGATGTCATGGAGGAAAGGCCTTCCTGTCTGTGTTATGTGCAAAGCTTGACTTGTTTGACAATGTCTCACGCCAGGAGCTGTGTTATGACTCTCTCACGACTTTTGTTATGACATGTTAAGACTTCAGATAGTGACTTTCTGGCGACGCATACCTAAACAGACCGTACGTGCAGTGTGGGCTCAGGAGAACCTGAAGATTACAATGAAATTTTTATGTTATGTCCTGTTATCAGTTTTGTGTGTATGTTTGTGTGTGTGAGTGTGTGAGAGATCGTGAAACTTTTTGGCGGCTTCAGAGATCACCCTCATCCTATCACCCCCATCTTTGATAGCACAAACAACCAATCTGTGTGTCTGTGTGTGTGTGTGTGTGTGTGTGTGTGTTGTCAGGTGCCTGACTCACATCTACGTGTTTTCAGTAATCCCTGCAATCTTTCTGTAACTCGATCGCTGACATCATTCTGGTTTGGAAAACGGGAGATGTAAACGATTCATTTAAGTGACTGATCCACAAAAGGATCAAAGAGAATGAAGTTTAAAATTTGGAACTAAAGACATGCCAATTCAAACATGGACATTTTCAGAAACATAACAGTTTCCTTTACACTCATCGAACCTCAAAAAAACCATACCCCCCCCCCCCCCCCCCAACTCTCTCGTTCCAACAGGCGCGCGCGCGCACACACACTATTGGGCCTGAGCACAGCTGTTACGCTACACATCAGTTGTAACCCGTAGCCCCGCGGAAACATGAAGCAATTATGGTAATATATAATAATGGGATTGGGAACATGACAGCAGTGAGCGATGGAGGCCTCTCCGAACTCATTTACATGGCTTTGTGTAGCAATCATCGGCCTTCTAATGTAACGCTAAAGCAAATGAGCCTCTTTGAATATTGCGCAATTTATCGCGATTCCGCTGGCACGAGGCGCCCGCCAATAAATCATGTCGAAACACATGTTCCCCTTTGTGACAGCTAAATCAACATGAAGTAATTGCTTTGAAATGTGAAGGGGCAAAAGGAGAGAGAGAGAGAGAGAGAAGGAGAGAGAGAGAGATAAGTGTGTTTGCTTTCTAATCTCCATGTCGCAAACGTATGATACACAGATGTTTCTAGAAAGAGAGAGAAATCGCACGCGTGCGCCGGGACTATACCGCCTTGTTCCTGAAACTTTGACAACGTTGTTATTAAAACCGTTATGCTGATAAAGCACCATTGAGGCAAGCTGCTATTATAACCTTCATTGAACCGCAGTACGACCACTGTGTTTTTTCAAGGCTGCTATAAGGCTGGGATAAGGAGGACAGAGAGAGACAGAGAGAAGAGAATACCATGTTCCAAAAGCAGGTGGGGGTCAAATGCCCTGCTTAAGGATATAATAGCAGCAGTAGTCAGAGAAAAGTAAAAAAAAAACATCTTAACTATCTGTTTTGATGCTAGAAGTAAGTATCCCTTTTTACCCTGCATTGGATTCAAACCCACAACCCTTTGGTTCAGTGTGGAGCCCTAACCTACTGCTACCAATAATCAACTTGAACAGCAGGACGCCATTACCCAAAGTGACCACTAGGGGGTGGGATTATCGCACCGAGCACATGAAAATGGGAGTGAGTGCGTTTGCTGAGGCCTACGTGCCAAAGTGAGTTAGCTCAGCCACATACAATGCCAGTGCTGTAAGACAGGAAAGGTTCCAGTGCAACACACACACGCACACACACACACACACATGCAGGACAAATTTAGGATTGGGCCAGTGAAAGATTGCCTTACTCACTGACAGCTGTTGAGAGAGAGGAGTGAGTGAATTGCTGTGTGTGTGTGTGTGTGTGTGTGTGTGTGTGTGTGCACTGATATGTAGCTAAGACTGGCTTGTCCATCATCATCCATTTAATCTGACAAGTAGGGAGATTAATGAGCACAGGGTCAAAGAGGGCCGGTTACCCCACCCCTCACTTTCACACAGACTATGTACACACACACACACACACACACACACAGAGCTTTGTAACCAACACGAGAAGTGTACACACAGTAACAGAAACACACTCAATCTGTCAACCTGCATATAAAGTGCATACACACTCTCTTAGAAAAATAAACCTGCCTTTGAATATGTAGTACTGTAAGCCAGGGAAAGGAAAAGGAGTTTAAAGAAAAATTGATGAATCGTCTCTTCCTCTGACGCAGTATGGGAACTTGTGTGCCGTTTTTCAAGTTATTCATTCATTTTCGGTGTATAAAGTTCCCCATCGCTGACTCACCGGGGTTTTTTTTTTTGTCAACTTTAAGACAGAAAACTTTGGCTAATGAAAAGCTGCAAGACTGGAATTATCACAGTCATAAAAGAGGTTTATATATGTATGTATAAAAGATTGTTATTGTTGTCTTAGATGTTGTTTATTTTTTTTGTAATTGCTTGGAGTTCGTGTTTTGGCTATTTCAGCACCCTAATTGCTCACCGTCAGGATTATAGCCACACACACACACACACACACACACACACACACACAATGGAGCTCAGTTTAGTCTGCTCTTTGTGAGTGTGTATAGGTGGCGGTGGCCTTGTGGTAAGTAGAAACAGCCCAGCAACCAGAGGAAGGTGGGTTTGACTGGAGAGCCTGGTGGTTCTATGCCAGTGTGCCCTTGGGTAACACAAGGATCATCGAGATGAGGCCTCTGACCAAATTATAAGTTGCTCTGAATAAGTCATGATGTGTTTTGGTCAGCCCAACAAACCAGCTGCTTTTGCACACTGGCCTCTTATCCACACTGCACGCTACCAATAGATGTCTCACCTGTCACCAGAAAACCTTGGCCTTCCTTCATAATGATACTTATGAATTGGTTGGCCAAAGAAAGTAATATGAAACTCAATGGAAAATGAATAGAGCGATATAAAATGTTTCAGCAAAGGAGAAGAACCAAATGTCTCTATGGTTACAGAGTCATTATGGAAACCTTGGCATCCATTCCATTATTAATTTATACACGGTTCCACAGTCTTCATTATATTTGTATAATAACTGTGGCCACAGATGGAGCTATGTATCACATTTACCGCAATGATTTTAATTAAAAAAAAGAAAAAAAAGAAACAACTACTGGAATGAGACTGGTCATTACAGGGAGTTCTGGTTAGTGTTACCGTTAGCCTTAGTTCATCCATTTGAGCAATCAGTTTTCCTCTAATCCTGCTGATGGATATCCTTTCAAACATTTTCGCCTCTTTTCAGTGCTAGGTAAGAGCTGAATACATTCCACTTTTTTCATAATTTTTCCTTTTTTTAATTTTTTTAAAAATGTTTTCTTTCAGGATCATTTCTGAACAAAATGTTTATTTTTCAGTAGGTTACAGTCTGTCCCTTTTTTTTTTTTATTTTAAATGCCCCCCCCGCCCCCTCTGTAGAGTAAAAGAGAGAGTATATGCAATCAGTGAATATAAACCCCATGACGTAAAGTCTAAATGTAAAC
>NC_044508.1:7879297-7904297 GCF_902362185.1 Chanos chanos | reverse complement strand
AAAGAGAGAAAGAGAGAGAGGGAGAGAGGGAGAGAGAGAGAGAGAGAGAGAGAGGGAGAGAGGGGGAGAGGGAGAGAGAAAGAGAGAGAGGGAGAAAGAGAGAGAGAGAGAGAGAGAGAGAGAGAGAGAGAGAGAGAGGGAGGGAGAGGGAGAGAGAGAGAGAGAGAGAGAGAAATGTATCTCTGACTGGTTTATGAGCAGCTTTTTGTTTGTTTATTTGTTTGTTTGTGTGTTTTTTTGTCTGTTTGCCTTTGCCCTCAGTCAGTTTTCGTTTGAAACTCCCCTCAGTCGTAGACCTGCAGCTTTCATGTTTGTTTCTCCAACCTCTTCTAAAACGAATAAAGAACAAACGCTCCTGCTGGTTTTATGCTTCTCACATTCCCTCAACTGACAAATATTGAAAACAAACTGTGTTTAGTTCTTGTTGTTACACACAAAATTGACGTGTTTGGAAGGATGAGTGGTTTTGTTTGAGACAAAGCAGATGGGAGTATAGGCCTAATCACCCAAACGGCAGGAAATAAGATTCCCACACTTGTCCTCCCTCTCATCCTCTATCTCTCTCTCTCTCTCCCTCGCTCTTTCACTTCACAAAAAGAAAAGAATCCCAGTCTTTCGTGTGGGTTGGTTTACGGCTTAAGAGGACTCTGACAGCCTAGCGTATTGTTGTCTCGAAAATGTCATTGATTCTGTCAGTCAGTTGATTTACTTTTTCATTGATGGATGTTTAGTACTTCTTGTCATGGAGATGAAATCAACTGCAAAGCAGCTGTGAAACACACCCGCGCGTGCACGCAGACACACACACACACACACACACACACACACACACACACATACAGGCCATTTGCCTGAGTGACACTGCTATTTGATAAGCAGGTGCTCTCTTACTGAATACCGGAATACTGGAGTGGGAGAGAGAGTGAAAAAGAGTGAGTGAGAGAAAGAGAGAGAGAGAGAGAAACGAATGGATGACCAATAGACAGGATGAAAGGCTGAAAGAGACCTTCTCAGCTGACACAAGCAACATTAGGTGGTTTTATCCTTTTTCAGTGTGTTTATGCAGGGAACACACACAAACACACACACACACACACATATTACACTATCCCTGTTAAGCTGGCACCACTGAGGCTCTATGACTATTTAAGAGAAAGGTTTCTCTGAAGTGAATCAACATTGTGTGACAGTGTTGAACATGTTCTAATTCTCAACTGTTCTAATTCTCCACTGGAAAAGAAACGTTAAACAGTATCACTCTGTACATGTCCTGCAGCTGTAAGAAAGTGGTGCTGTGAGTTTTTTTTTAGCAGTTGTGTGGATCTAGTGTATGTGTGTGTGTGTGTGTGTGTGTATGTTACTCTTAAGGCCGGTGATGACTGACAAGTCACCTACACACCTTTAACTCATCTCAGTCTGTCAGCATCACTATTATACTTCATCTCTCTCTCTCTCTCTTTCTCATTTTGATCACTGGGCATGTCAGAACTAGTCCATCACATGACCTTGAGGCAAGTTTCTATTGGACAGGACACAGCATGCTCTGAGCTATTTCTCACATTACACTGCTTATGGCCCTCTCTTTCAAGGACTCAATCCATCCTTCTCTCTCTCTCTCTCTCTCTCTCTCTCTCTCTCCACACTCAGCTACAGTTCCTTTCTTTGTCTGCCAAAAAAACTCCACGCACACACACACACACACACACACACACACACACACACACACATTAGTACGCCACTGGTCATAAATCAGAGCTGACGTAAGGCCCAGTGCGGGCCTGATTAGAATGGTTTGTTTAAATCCTCATCCTTTTCTCTTCCTGTCATAACTCTGAGACACTCTCCTGACTCCATATTCTACAGAGTGGCCTTATGGGTAATGTTTCCACAGTGGAACATTCTGGATTGCCTCCTTTTTTTAACTTTACAAAAGGGCTTTTTCTTTCAGCTGATACGCTGTAAATGAAAAGTGGGAAATTGTAAGTAATCTGTCATCAAAACATAAGAAATATTTTCATATCAGAAAATGATGTTTGCTGTGGCCAAATTTGTTTAAATTATTTAATGAGGTGCAAGCACAGACTGTGTGTGTGTGTGTGTGTGTGTGCGCGCGCGTGCGTGTGTATCACACACGTAACATTTAACATCTTAATCTGCACCTGTGAATAATTTAATTGATCAAAACAATGCAAGTGAACATCTGGGCGCAGCCCAAAACACTGATGTTCATTAAAAGTGATTTTGCATCTGTTGAATGTCTATTTCTTTTTAGCGAACACGGGTTCAGTTATTACTAATTATATATCAATAATCACTAACTATAATTGCTAGGAAAGATGGCATTGAACTGTCCTTCCCTTACATATACTACTGAATTTTAATTGGAACTTAAATGCGAAAGAAAAACTATGATCATATTAATGAAGTAAGACTCCGTCAGATGTGTGTACACTACATGGACAACCTAAGTCTGGTTTCAACGAAACGGGACATTCTATTGGTTCCCGTCTTGGTCTCCTTTGTGACATCACTGTGCTGTCCTTTTAGACAGCAGTAGTTTGTAGCAGTTTGTAGATTTTTTGTCTTTAAAGCTATGAGTGCATTGATGATGGCTTGCCTCCGTGGCAACCCCCCCCCCTCACCCCCACCCCCCCCTCACAGCCACAAAGCTTGACTTGGGGGGGGGGGGGGGGGGGGGGGATGAAAAGCAGATGGCCAGGCCCCAAAGCGCTGGAGGACCAGGAGAGGAAACTTTTCATTACCCCTCATCCATCATCCACCAGAGAGAGAGAGGGACAGAGAGAGAGAGAGACAGAGCAAGAGAGAGAGAGAGAGAGAGAGAGAGAGAGTGTAATGCTTGACATGAGGCATCTGGGCTTTTTCAAACTCATGTAGTTCATTTACGACACACACACACACACACAAACACACAGAGTTCTATGTTCCATTTTGTTCTTCTCATTAGTGGTTTCAGTCTCTCAGCAGAGTGGAAGAGGTTTTTATTCCTGTTCTCCTCTCTTTACTGATTCTTTCTTTTCAGCTGCTTTGGAGCTGCAATGACCTCACATTTCCCCCTTTGAGAGAGAGAGAGAGAGAGAGTAATGTACCTGACAGCTGAGAATCATTAATCATTGTCACACTTAAAAGGGAAAGAGGAGGGGTCACACACCACACACACACACACACACACATACACAGACAAATGCAGTGGCCCCTCCAGGTCGACAGGTTTTCTTGCGCCATTACAGGGCAGGGCATATTGTGTGTGTGTGTGACAGTAATGCATAACCTAGTGTCTGTTTGACATCACAAAGTGAGTCTTCCTCTCAGCAGGAGTGAAAGTCATAACATGTTATACACAAAGGATATCATCTCCCCCTTTCTCTCTCTCCCTCTGTCTCTCTCTCTCTCTCTGTCTCTTGTGTTATTTTGATCCCTCCCTTGACTCTTGTTATGTCTGTCCCTGTAGTAACACAGTCGTCCTCTTTCTCTTTCAGCTGCCCTGTGTGTGCCTATTTGTGTGTGTATGTGTGTGTGCCTGTGTTTGTGTGTCTGTGTGTGTTTGTGCCTGTGTGTGTGTGTGTGTGTGTGTTTGTGTGACTGTGTGAGAGAGAGTGTGGGTGGGTGAAAATAACATTAAGCGCTGACAGCTTTCGACTTTGGCAAGACCAAAAGTGTTGTCTGCACCATAAACCCACTCTGGGTTGTGTGAGAGAGAGTGAGATTAAGAGAAAGAGAGATAGAAAGAAAGAAAGAAAGAAAGAAAGAAAGAAAGAAAGGAAAAGAGAAACAGTCATAGAGCGAGAAAGTGATAATCTGTGTGTGTTCTCTTCCATATGCTTCTCTGTTTATCTTGGATCCCATTAGTTGTGTGAGCTTACCAAATAAAAAACAACCCACAGCAACCCGCATATTAACGAGTGAAAAATGATCTGTGAGTAAAAGTTAAACTTTCTGCGATTAAGGTTATTTAACTCAAAGCAAATCTGCCGAAGAAAAGTCACACATTTCCATTTTGGTGCGCCGATCCTCTCCCCAAACCCCAGCTTCCACCATGTACATGTATTTCCACGTTAGGGCCGGGTAACTGGCACTGCCCTGTCTGTTTCTCTGGCCTGAGGGAGGGATGCCTATACTTGCCCAGAGAATATGGGTGGTCTTGTGGCCAGCACTCAACACACGATTCAATTACAGTGAAGCTTTACCACATCGTTGCTATTATTGTCATCACGGCTATGGGCCTCTTTACCTCAGTTTATAGCCGTACAAATTACAGCAGGAGAGTGTAAGAAATGCTCTGTGTGTGTGTGTGTGTGTGTGTGTGTGTATGTGTGTGTGTGTGTGTGTGTGGGTTGAGGGAAATGTCTAAAATTTTCCTCTTTGGTGGTTTAATGCCTGCATAAAAGTAAGGACCCTCAAAATCCTCAGAGTAGCTTTGCTAAGGAAAATAGTTTAAAACGCTACACCAATAGAGGAAAGAAGATTACTAATTGGATTAAATGCTGAACATTGATGTCATTTACCTCAAATGTTGAATCAAGTCACTTCACTGAAACATATTGTTGTATGACCTTACACAGTAGGGGGCAGAAGAAGTCTGGATTCAAACCTAGATCTCGCAAATATTCTGAGGCTAAAATGTTGTGGCCTCTTTCTTTTGGAGTAGAACTGTTGGAACATGAGCAAAAGTATCAGTAAACTTATGCAAAATGCAGCAATACATATCAAGTAACTTTACATCTTGTAACGCAGTGTTTAGAATATAGTGAATGGTATTGTATAGTATTGTAGGCACCTGTTAAAGATGTTCCAGAAGATTCTGGATAATGTATCGGGCCCTGCTATTCCAAACATTACGGTTATTTTTTGCTCGTAATCAAGTGAAATTAGTGCCCTCTGTATAAGATCTCTATATATCACTGATGTTACCTTAAGCCCTTACTGTGCTCTTAAGTGCGCTTTGCTGATACCAAACACCTTCTTATTCCACAAACACACCAGTGGCATTAAGATCCTTCTAGAAGGACCATGAGTCTGAGTGCAGGAGAATTCAAGTGATACAGCAACAAACATTCGCAAGGTATCAATGCTGTATCTACACACTCGCCTGCTCACACACACACATACACACACACAAACACAAAACACATACACTCGCACACCGTCCTCGATTTCCAGTGTCCAAACAATCACGGCCCTTATCTGAGCGAGAAAATGATGGGTTTACGTGGAGAGAAAATTCTCTCTCGTCAGTCCGGATAATGAGATTTGGGGAACGTCTGTGTCGTTCGGAGGTCAAGAGCAACAACTCCGTCTGCGTTCTCCGCATGTTTATCTGCACTGCCGTGCTGTGGATGAGACCAGGGGAAATTGCATTTCAGTGAGACAGAGGAGGACTTCCCCTCAATTTCTCTCACTTTCTTTTCTGTGTCCACCTCACTTTTGTTCGTTCTTTCTCTCTTTCTTTCTGCCCCCCTCCCCCTCTTTTTTTCTCTCTCTCTCTTTCTCTGTGTCAGTCTGTTATTTATAATCTCTCTCGCTCTGTTCAGACAGGCCTTGCTCTTAGTATGTGCTGTTCAGCATGTACCGTTCTCCAGTCTAGGGAGCGAGTCCAACCACTGAGCACGCTCAGAAGTCTACCAGAGACACAGGCGAAAACGACACACTGGCGAAAATGAATAGAAAAATACTTTATTCAGCCAAGATCCTACAGCATTAGATTCAGAAGCCAAATATACATTAACCCAGCAAACAAACTACAACACGGGCCCGCCCATCACACGGGTTTTATCCACTTTCCTTTTTGGGCGTGAGAGGGAACACACATTGAATAAGACGTTTCGGCTCTGTCCACCTGCAGCGTGTGCGTGTCAGAATTTTTGGCTGACACGCTACTTCATCTGTCCATTGTATCAAATACGAGAGTGTTAGACCGGTGGGATGAGCAGCTTGACTCCACAGCATATTACAACATGTGTTTAAGATGTTTGTCTGTTTTCAAGATCTCCTTTTGCTACGTGTTTGATTATCCCATTCGCTCTGTCCGCGTGATATTTTTTAAATGTGTGTGTGTGTGTGTGTGCACGTGTATGCGCGTGTGCATGCGCGGGTGTGTACGCGCGTGCACATGCATATGCATCCGTGTGTCCTTGCCTCGGTGTGTGCCAGCATATCTGCGTCGTGTGCTCGTGTGTGTGTTACTGACCGTGTGTCACATGAAGTGTGTGTACTTGTGTAGTTTGTAGTTTCTCTTTTTCATGCGAACAGTAAATACAGATTCTGTCACTATGAGGGATGATGGGTAACTATGCGAGAAGAGAAATGAACGCTTACAAACACACGCCCGCGCTTGCGCACACACATACACACACACACACACACACACACACTTTCCATTTGCTGACACAAAGATTCCAGTGCCTGCTGTGCCTCCCCCCCCACCCCATCAGGACTGTGTCTGTGTCAGATGATAAATTACAGGCCCAGAGGATTCTCCCGTTACAGAAGGCAAGTCAAATCCCTCAACAGAGAGAGGAGGATCACCGCAGAGCCCCCTCACTTAAAATACACTTACACATACCTGCATGCACTGCAATCACTCTCTAAATAAGCCCAAACAGACAGACAGACAGACAAACAGACAGACAAACAGATACAAGGATGGATGGACAGACAGACAGATAAATACATGCATAGACAGACAGACAGACAGACAGACAGATGGAAATGATAAGACAGAAGGGGTTTATACAGTGGTCTCATTAAACCCTGTTAAATCGGTGCCGTGACCTGGGTCATATTTGCTGATGCTGCCTGGCTACAGGGCTGGTGTGAAGAAAGGGCGGATGCAATGATGCTCAAACAGTCATTTATAACTGTTACAAACTGTTTCCAAACTTATAACTGTTTAGAAACACTGTCTTGCTGATAAGCGGCTATGTGGGGTAATATTGGGTCACCTTTGGTTTCCGTTGGCTGAGTTAGTTGTTTTGCGGACTGTTAGCGAAAGCATGTAAAAACACAACGATGGTGTCTTTGTAAACATGCGGTGGAGTTTGAACGGCACCATTCTTGCACTTACTCTGCACGACTGATAAAAAAAAGCTGTAAACATGAGTGACAGCTGTCTGTCTTTGGTTCTGCTGATGGAGGTTGTGGTTTTGCTATGGTTTACATGAGCCAGTTTTTGAAATTTAGCACAGGTTGACCCCTGCTATCCACACAATTCTCTCTTAATGTCCCAACTCAAGAGGAGAAGACCATTCAAAAACTGTTCCAATATTACTGTCACCAGAGCACTCAGTCTCTCGACCACAGTTACGCATGTGGCCCCAGACGGCTTCCCCACAATCTCTAGTGTGAATTTGTTTTGTCCTTAAACTCAGACTTTCCCATGAACCGTGAACCAAGTTAGGGACTCGTGAGGGCTACATGGTTTAAGAAACTGAGAAAACAAACAAAAAAACCTGTTCTTGTATCCATTGAGGTTATCATTCGTGCCAGGATGCGGAGAACAAACGGGCGATAAGTCAAAGGATAAAAACTGGGCAGAATCCGAAATAGCATGTTTAGTGATGCGAAAAAATACTGAACGGTTATATAAAATGCCAGATAAAACTAGTGTTAGCATATCCATGGAACGTTTCTGTAGAACTAGATGTCTTATGGCACAATAGTGCTTTTGGGATTTAGGGCTGATCTAGGATCAGTTTGATTATCATAGGGGTATGACTGTCATAATCTTAATAAATGCAGGAATAATGTCAGAAGGTAGTTGATCCTAGATCGGCACTCTGGCATACGGGCCTGGAACTGCAGTGATGAAATTCCAAGCTAATACCCTGCTGATTTCTTAAATTTAGGAGGTTAAGATCGTTAAGATGGCCTATTATGAGTTAAGAACTGTTAGATACACTCTCCAGATCTCCAAACAGGGAATGAAACCATGGTGATTAGCACAACACAATTACAGCTTTTGCATTTTATGAGGACACCACTGAACCATGCACCTCAAAGCCCCTGTGTTTCTAACAGGTACGTTAGCACAGAGGAAGCAAGGAAGACTGAGAGAAAGAGAAAGAGAAAGAGAAAGACAGAGAGAGGGGGGGGAGAGAGAGACAGGACATTTTCTCAGAGAGTCTGCTGTTAAAGGTGTAACATACACGTTTCTGTGTCGTTAAACATGTAACCTACATGTTTGTGTGTTGTTAAAGGTGTAACCTACACGTTTGTGTGTTGTTAAAGGTGTAGCATACATGTTTGTGTATTGTTAAAGGTGTGACATACATGTTTGTGTGTTGTTAAAGGTGTAACATACATGTTTGTGTGTTGTTAAAGGTGTAACATACATGTTTGTGTGTTGTTAAAGGTGTAACATACATATTTGTGTATTGTTAAAGGTGTAACATACATGTTTGTGTGTTGTTAAAGGTGTAACATACATGTTTGTGTGTTGTTAAAGGTGTAACATACATATTTGTGTATTGTTAAAGGTGTAATATACATGTTTGTGTGTTGTTAAAGGTGTAACATACATGTTTGTGTATTGTTAAAGGTGTAACATACATGTTTGTGTGTTGTTAAAG
The DNA here is from genome assembly GCF_902362185.1 of Chanos chanos. Taxonomy (NCBI): domain Eukaryota; kingdom Metazoa; phylum Chordata; class Actinopteri; order Gonorynchiformes; family Chanidae; genus Chanos; species Chanos chanos. The sequence continues at coordinate 7,895,712 of NC_044508.1, read as the reverse complement.
GTGTAACATACATGTGCTGTGTGTTGTCAGCCTGATAAACGCCGTATTTTTCTATAAGATAACAAAAGAAAGCCTTCTCCCCACCTCCCTCTCTCTCCTTCTCTTCCTACATTTCAAGCACTTTTAAAAAACAAACCTGCGCTGGCAGAGGTATTGATGGTGTAATCCAGGCCTGATGAATGAGCCAATAATCAGAGAGAAGACGCGATAAATCACACGACAGATCGATACGGCGCCAGAACAGAGCGCAAATCATTACCTCGCCAAAATAGTACCTCCTCTAGAGCCAAGGATGTGGAACGGGAAGTGAAAATATCCCTTTTCTTTTTTGGTGGTTACAATAAGATAAGTAAGAAGATGATTTTTATGTCTCTCTCCCTGTATGTGTGTGTGTGTGTGTGTGTGTGTATGTGTTTTAGAGCACAATGCTGGCAACTGCAAAGTCAAATAGTGTGAGAGTAATTTGAATACGGTGTAAAAGGCTGTGGGCAATCAGGAAAATGAATTCTTCGTGAGAATTCTTTTGACCTGTTGGAGATTGGAGAACAATTTTACAATGTTTTGTCATAACGTTGATTGTGTTGATTGTTTTGCTGTCTACAATTTCTGGCTGATTACGCATGTTGATAAAATAGATCGAACCACGGGAAAAACCAGACAAATTTCCAGGTCTCGCCTTTGTAGACGGTTTGGGGGAGAAAAGGAGAAAAAGTGAGGGGGGGGGGGGGAGGTGGGAGATAGAAAAAAGACGAGGGAGAAGAAAGGAAGAACATTAGTTTAAAATATCTTTTAACCATTTTCTGTAAAAAAAAAGAAAAGAAAAAAAAAGAGCGGCGAGCGGAAGGACGGAGAGAGAGAGAGAGAGAGAGAGAGCAAGCGTTTGTCATGCTGACTGTAATGAGCTGTAGGTAGTGTGTCTTCAGGCGGCTGATTAATGGGGCCTGTCTTCTCTCCGCCAGCACTTCGTCTCCTCTAACACAGAGGATGAATGGGCTGCTGTCAAACTCTCTCCCTCACTCTTTCTCTCTCTCTCTCTCTCTCTCTCTCTCGCCCTCTCTCAAGCACACACACACACACGCACATGCTCACATTTCTCTCCCTCTCACACACACCCACACACATGCCTCTCTCACTGTCTCTCTCTCTCTCTCTCTGTCTCTCTCTCTCTTGATCTATCTATCTCTCAAACACACACACACACACACAGACACACACGCACGCACGCACGCGCATACACACACATTTCTCTCTCTTTCTCTCAGATTTTTGAACTGTCCTACTTTTTTTTTTAGTGGCGATGGTCTTTAATACCGAACACTTACAGTTTCAAACACACACGCTCTCCCTTACACTCGGTATGCTAGGCGACAAACAATCCGCCATGCTCAAAACGGTTTAACCATTAGCATAATCCAGTCACTCATCGCTTGACCCGCTGCTGTTTCCTGAACTATGATTGGAACGTTTAGCTGTGAGACCCAGTCAGGTATTGACACAGTAACTTCAGGAGAGAATATAAGACGTTTAGGGAATAGAGCCATTGCTCTTTGGGAGCCAAAGTTTCCACTGTTATGGACGAAACTCAACGTTTTGTCGACTTCCATGTAAGGCACCAATGCTTCCATACTGCCCACCACGCCCAAATGAACCCGAGTCATTTTTCTCCTCATATCACTTGTGCGTGCGTGTGCGTGTGCGTGTGTGTGTGTTTGTGTAGGCTTGTGTTTCACAGGGGTTTATTCTTATACATCCCACTGTGTGACTCTCATTATCTAAAATGAATGCTTGGATGATTCCAAGACAGATGGTGTGCTAATGGCTTTAAAATATGATCCACAGGCTCACAAGACAGTTTACATGCTTGTGTTTATTACGCACACGTTACACCCTGGGAATAAATCATCAGTTACTCCCAGAATTCAGCTTTAGGCAACAGACAGACGGGACATGCAAGACAACCAAAAATGATAACACCATGGCTATTTTCAAAGCATCACACCTTCTGACTGTGATCTCACTATTTAAACGTATATGTGTTAGGGCGGACAAATACATGAGCCTGACAAGGTTGCCTGTGGCCTCTAGCTTGAGAGAGAGAGAGAGAGAGAGAGAGAGAGAGAGAGAGGGAGGGAGGGAGGGAGAAATAGAGGGAGAGAGAGAAATCAAATCAGCATACTTCTGTAGAGACCGTTTATCACTCCCTCAGCCTTGGTTCATCTATCTATCTATGTATCTATCTATCTGTCTGTCTGTCTGTCTACCCACCTACCAACCTGTCTGTCTATCTATCTGTGTTCTGTTTGTCTGAGTTACAGAAATGGTATGAGACCTGCTGTGTTGATGTTAAGGTGATGGTCATAAACATTGGACGACCGATGGCATAAAGATGTTAAGGTAAAAACGTTGAGATACGGGAGGAAAAGGAACAGGGACCCCATAAAAAAAAGTACCTCATTCAGCTTCAGTGGACTTCCTGAGTGTGGTTTATGACTGTGAGTATGCATGCGTGTTTTAAAGTAAATGATTATTTTGCCTTTCCTCCACCTTAGCAACAGAGTTCACTGTTTACAATGAACAAAAACAAAAGCCGTCCCAGCACAAACTGTGCTTTGAAGAATGTTGACCTAGTCCAGAAAGGCCTGCGTTTTGTCAGCAAACAGGAGGACAGCAAGAACTCTAACAAACACTCACAGTCTCACACACACACACACACACACACACACACAAACACATTTCACAGTGTAATCATCAAAGGGCTATTAAATCACAACTGACTAACCGTAAAGGGAGGAAATTGTGACCAGGATTACGAGGTTTGCTTGATAAGACTGCGTGTGCGTGTGTGTGTGTATGTATGAGGAGGGGGAGAGAGAGAGAGAGAGAGAGAGGATGATTTATATAGCGTTTACTGCAAGAGGCAGATTATAAAACCATAATTACAGGACGTCTACACTCTACACAAAACCGCACCTTGAAAACCAACTCATCAAAATTGACTCATTCCCCTTATCCACCCCTCTGTCCACTTATCCACAACCTTTCACCACTTCTTCTCTGCCTTTCACACAACTCCCCCCCTCCCCACAGCAAACCCAGAGAGGCATAAAAAAACAAATAAATCAACGAAAATAGAAATAAAGTCACAACACGGCAATTATGAGAGACAGAGGGAACTCTATGGGAATGTTTCAAATGTTTTCGGACTATTTCCACGAATGTTTAAAACAAAAGAAAAGAACCACAGGACATCTCACGCGGGAGCTTGGTGCTTAAAATGAATTGCAAAAGAAGGTTGAGTTATGAGTAATGTGACAGGAAAACGACAGTAAAATGTCAAGTGCAATGATGTGTGTGTGTGTGTGTGTGTGTGTGTGTGTGTGATTCAGCATATGAACATCTGACACATCATACACACAGCACGTTTGACATTAATCTCAAAGGATCCAACTCACCCCTCCCTTGTGAAAAATAAATAGAATGATCAATCTGTGTGTGTGTGTGTGTGTCTGTGTGTGTTTGCCTCTGTGGGTGTGTATGCGTGTCTGTGTGGGTTTCATATAAACTCTGGACAGGTTTTTCTCAATATTTACACATTCACAAGCTGTAGCCCTCAACTCCACCACTCTCTCTCCCCCACGTTCATGACAGTATAGTAAATTATTCAGAGAGTGGACTCCAAAAAAAAAAAAAAGAAGAAGAAAAAGAAGACAAAAATGAATGACTTGCCTGAAACCTTGAGAATCTGGTCATTTTTTTGTTTTCTACAAGGCAAGCAGTATTCAAACTGACCTTATACCAGATGTTTCTCAGAGCAGACTCATCTTTTTTTTGTCTCTCCTTCTTTTTTGTTGTTTTCACAAGTTAGCCATTTACTTTTTGACCTTTCCTCCTTTATCCTTCCCCACATGTGAGAGAGGGAAAAGTTCAGAGGTCAAAGGATCTTCTAGAGGTCAAAACTCAGTTCAGGAGAGTGGCACCTGACACCTTCTCAGCAATCATTCTCCACTCTTTTACTCTCTCTCTCTCTCTCTCTCATTTATTTATTATCTTTCTTCCTTCCCCTCTGCCAAATCAGTCTCTTCCTCTCGCCCTCCTACTCACAAGTTGTCAGAACCTGCAGATAAAGTTTTTTTTTTTTCTCTCTCTCTCCACTTTGCTGTGGTTGTCACTGGTCACCGGTCATTCTGGCCTCTGTGACACTCCGGACATCCATCACACAGTGCTCTTAAAGGCTTCGGACACTCTGAAGACGCTTGCTGGAGAGAAGATGATAAAGTGAAGTCCTGACCTCCTTTCACAAAACTTCCAAACAATCAACACTCATTGTAGATACATTGTGCAACAGGAAAATGTGCTAATAAATACACCAACACACACATACACACACACAGAAATACACACACACACATGCCATAAAAACGTGGTTCTCCTCAGAGAATATTCTTATGGAGAAACACAAACACACACGTGCGCACACACACACACCATAAAAACGTGGTTCCCCTCAGAGAATATTCTTATGGAGAAACACAGATGCACACACACTCTCATACACACACACACACACACACCATAAAAACATGGTTGCCCTCAGAGGATATTATTATGGAGAAGGCTCCCGTTGACAGAATCACAAAGTCTCTCTCGCACACACACACACACACACACACACACACACACACGCACACAAACAAACAAACACACATGTAGATACCAATGATAGGTCAAAAGGTCAATCAGCATAGGGTGTATGTGAGACAGAGAGAGAGTGAAAGCAAGCGACACAACTGCTGGTTTGAATACTGACAGTTTTCTGGATAGCTAAAGCACTGTTGTGCTTGAAACCATGGATTGGAGAGTAACCCCTGGAAGACCTGTGTAGGTGCAGGAGTGAATAATTTTGAGTGGTTGTGTGTGTGTGTGCGTGCGTGTGTGTATGTGTGTGTGCGTGCGTGTGTATGTGTGTGTTTAGTTTGCATGCATTAGCAATGGCCGTTTGTCATCCGAGTCATCAGTAACTGTCGCCAATGCGACACAGCTTAATTAACCTGCTCTCTCATTAGCATTTCTATGTTAGCTCTAATACTCTGAAACACAACCCTCTTGATTACTCCTCTCTGCGGTTGCAGCCAATTACTGAACCCAAATGGAATGCCATTAATCAATTCTTTAGTTTGGTGGCAAACTAGAAGATATTAGATTGCAGAGAGCTGCAAAACTAATCTATCACTGCCAGAGTTTAGCAGTTAGCATCAACGCGATGGCTAACACTGGCGTGCGTGAGGCAGCAATGTGAATAAGAGCTGCTCGCAAAGCCATTAGTGTGGCATGACTTTTACTCAACACTCGTTTTTTATCCCTCTTTTTTTCTTTCCTTCCTCCTCCTTTGTCATCTCCCTCTCTCATTGTTCTGTCATGCACAGAGACAGGAGCAACAAAATGGAGGAGGCTAAGACAAACAGCCAAGGAAGAGGGATAGCAGGAGATTAAGAGGACAGATGATGTGTGTGTGTGTGTGTGTGTGTGTGTGTGTGTGTGTGTTGGATGGGGGGTGGGGGCGTGTCTCACTGAAGGAGAAAGGGAGGAAAACAAGTGGTGTTGAAAAGAGGATTGGGACCCAGTGAATGAGAAGACAGAAAAGAGAGTGTTGAAAAAGTTTTAGCTGACAGAGGGAAGAGTGTAGCCTGTACCTAGTGACCCAGCTAAGCCTTCACAATAACACAAAACAGGTTTAGCGAGACAAACCGTTGGCTGAGAGGAAAATACTCCCCAAAACACTGTTCCAAAACGTTGGACAATTAACAATGAAAAAATCTGGATACAGTATGCTGATATATAATATGGTTATTTCTTAAATATTACATACAAATTCCTAGACTATTATGCCAAAGTACAGAGATGTAACTTCACTAGTAATACACTACAGCAAAAGAAAGAGAAATAGAGAAGAATACTTGTGTTGTTCTTCTGTAATCACAACACATGAAGAGGAACATATACAACAACTTTACAAACAAACAAACAAACAAAAAGATTAAACTTGACACAAATTCCCCTGTAAAGTAAGTTGTTGTCTGTGAATTGACAACAGTTGGATGGAGGGAGAGAGAGAGAGAGGAAAAAAAAAAGTTAGTTACACAACAAGTTAGGGTGTGTTCACCGTGGCAACGGGATAAATGACAGGGTAATAATATTAAAAGCACAAAGCTGTTAAAATGCCAAGTTCAGACGCTATAAATCCAGTTTGGGGCTCCCTGTCCCAGTCCCCAGTGCCGTGTAATTAAATTAGATTTATGAGTCATATTATATCTGTATGTGATAGTTCATATTCCCAGCGTCCTTTATTAGACAGAATGACAGGGAATGTAAAAAATAGAGCTTTGGGGTTTCTCTCTCTCTCTCTCTCTCTCTTCTCCCTGGCCCTGGCCAGCAAAACCCATCTCTTGGCACTCAGTCTTTCATCGTGTCAAGCATCATCCCCGCCGATGATGGATTACACGACCCGGTCACTGTCTTTCTCTTATTTCTTTCTCTCTCTCTCTCTCTCTCTCTCTCTCCCCCTCCCTTAGCCTGGATACAACATTAACTTTGCAGCAGTCAGCAACTGTGTATCTTTCTCTCTTCTTATGGATCTGTTGTCTCCGCTTTTTTTTGAACAAGTGGAAGGGAAAGGCTGTGACCAAAAGAAAGAGGGACAGGAAAAGAGGAGGAATATGAAGAGAGAAGGAATGAGAGAGCGAGGAAGTGTGGTTAGGTTTGGATGGCAGCTTCTTCAGCAAGGAATGCAGAGAGAGGTGGCATAGCAGTTTCTCTATTCAAGAGTAAAAACAATAGAGAAACAGAGAGGGAGAGAGAGAGAGAGAGATGGATGATGGAGGGCAGGAGGACACATGGGTGTCAAACAAAGCGTTTAAATAGTTCCCTGAGTGGGCTGATGATGCTGGTGTACTTTGAAAGAAAATAGCACAAATAACAAACGGGACTTTTCTTTCCTTTTCTCTGGGAAACAAAAAAAAAAAAAAGTTTTACCTTGGTTTTATCTAATGTCTAAAAAAACAACCTTTCATTATTTCTTCTTCAACAGGTAAGGTCTAGTATAAAGTCTCTCTCGCCACTGAAACACACCCTCTCAGAGACGGATGCTTTTTCTCTACGAAACTAGTTTCTATGTGAAACTACTCACCCTCGTTATGACAGAAGGATACATTTAACCAGCAATCAGTTGAAAACTCCTGAAATCACACAGTCTCACCACCGCCATTACAGTTCGGAGGATTTGATCAACAACGGTTTCCCCGTTTGAGATCGGTAAATCCTGTCCCTCTGTCTGTCTTTCTGTCCTCTATTGATTTTGTTCGGTGACAAAGCAATAAAACAGTGCATGAGCCACGGTGGAGATAAACAAAGATAAAGTCAGCAGGAGACAGACGGAGAGAGTGAATAACAGAGAGAGAGAGAGAGAGAGGAGTGAGAGGGGAGAGAAGATTAAATGATTAAATTGGTGGTGGGGCTTTGGGGGGGGGGTGCACCATTCAGATGAAGGTAATGATCTGGGACACTTTGATTATCATTATTAATTAGAGCTTTTCAAGCGACAGAATTAAATCAATATGCTGGAGTGAGACAAATTTCAGTGGTCTATTTGGATCAATCAAGGGGAGTTTTTATCTACACAAGTGCCACTGAGTCAAGCTCGTTAGCGTAGCGCTCGCGGTGAAAGGATAGACTGGTGCTTTGTTTAATTAGGGAGATGTAAACCCGCTAACCATTTTCTTCTCTGGTTCGCCTGCAATCCAATTTGCAATTTCACCCTCTTTTTCCACTTCTCTGAGTCTCTCTCTCTCTCTCTCTCTCTCCCTCCCTCTCTTGAACATCAAACTCTGCTATTAAGAGCAAAAATCAGCCTATTTGTCCCACAAAACTGCACAGGGCCTCTTGGGTAGTATATTAAGTAGTTGACTGGGTAAAACAGTACAATCTGAATAGTGCTTATTGTCTGAACATCCATTGTAAAATCCCAAAACAAGCATGCCATATGCCATGTCTGAAAAGTGAATGCGTCATGCTACCATTTCAGGTAAGTTGCAGAATGACAGGCTAAACATTTATTGATTAAACAGTTATCCAAATTACTAATTCAGTGTTATTACGTCACTTACATTTTTGTCTGCATGTCTCTTGAGTCCACTCCTTCCAGCCGGGCCACCAACCCACTTCCCTCCATGGTAACTGTTGTTATGGCGTTCAAGTTCTCATCATCTCTGTTCTAATGAATTAGCTATGGTGACAGCTACATGGCCCCCTCTCTGCCCACTAGCTGCAGGGGGGAAAACAAAACTGAAATAAATGAATAAATAAATAAATAAACAGCTTGCCAGTGGCACAGAATGCCTGATTTGTCCTTTGTAATCATCCGTCAGAGTGGTAATTAAAAACAACGCTTGGTAATTTTCAGATTTAAGTAAATTATTCATTTAGCATTAATTCGTCACAGCCTTGTTTCCCTCAAATATCATTAGCTTTAGCGTTAGCATTCTCACCCTTGACCTGGTGGGTCAGTTTCCCCATCCAAATGACCTAACACAAAGAGATCTTACAATATTATTTATAACAAAGTTTTTTCCCCCTCACAACTTAGCCACCGCTTCTCTGTTTTCTCTTGCATTTAACCAGGAGAAAAGTGAACACAGTGCTAATATACACTCAGTTTCAATATTTCCACCAAACGTCGCACTACGTTAGCAAAGAGGCGGTTTCTCACTGTTAACTCTCTCACTGCATAGGGTAAGACTCTCTCCCTCACCTTTAACTTGTCACAAACACTGTATGTGGTCTGTGGAATAGGTCAATTCGTAGTGGATAGAAACAGCAGGGTTCTGTGGTCTTTACTCAGATGCTAACTCACTAATCTACGTGCTGTCCTGTGTAGTCTGGGGAAGAACCAAGTGGATGCTGGTGCAAGATTATGACAGTAGCATTACATCACACCTTGTCACCCTCTCTCTCTCTTTCTCTCTCTCTCTCTTTCTCTCTCTCTGCCTCTCTCTCTCTAGCCTGCTCTAATTTATTATCCTGCTTTAGTCAAACCCCTTAAGAGTTACAAGCTACATACTTTGACACAGCGCCCAGTCCATCTGTCTCATTAATTTTCCTTTTTACAGGACAAGAGGTACATCAGTTATTGACCCATTAAATCCCCTACTGTCCTCAGCACTTTTGGAAGAACAGCGTCGCAAGACATCAGAGGTTAGGGCTTTTTTTTTTTTTTTCTGCAGGAGCAGTTGACATACATAGCTAACAACAGATAAGTCCCTGAACTACAGAAGAATTACAGTGTACACGCTGTTGTACACACATTAATAACCTTTGTACACACATTAATAACCTGTTTATGACTCACGCAACCATTCTGTCAGTACAGACTGATAAGGACGATACGCTGTACTACTGTGCACTGTTATAATTACGCTAAGTTTGTGAACAATGCCGAAAAAATCAAATAAAAACCTGTAAAATGGTGCAGTATGTTACTCAAAAATAAAACACCACCTGTGAGTGGAAGTGTGTGTGCACTTGTGCAAGCGTGTGTGTGTATGTGCGCATGTGTATGTGTCCTTGTATGGAAAGATTTGCCTGCAATGTGCGATGTTTACACTATAACTTCTTCTCTGTATCCTCCAAGCAGCACTAGCCTGTCTAGAAGCTTCTCATAATTATATCCCCTTCACATGATGAATGGTGAATGCTTGCCAGAACCCAGGTGGTTTTCCTCAGCACTGATAAGTCTCTCTGGGCACTAGTCTCTGACATTTTGTTTCCTCTTCAAAAGAAAAAAAGAGGGAGAGAAAAGGAGAGAGGGAGAAAGAGATGTGCTATGGAGTCATTGCCACACTCCAACATGCTTTTTTATGGTTTCAATATACAAGACATATCCAATCTACTGTTCAATACTTGTTAAAACGTTATAAAACTGTTGGTATTACAACATAAAAGTCCCTACACATCAACCATCCTACACTCTCCCTCAAAGATTTTTCCTCTCTGCGTTTCCCAGAGTGTTAACAGTTGAGAATATATGGCCCCCATTGCAAGAAGCTACAAACACATTCCATTGGGATGAAGATGTTGGAGGCTTTCTTGGAGCAGGCCGCAGCTGAGCCATTGAAGAGGGGTGGGGGTTTCGGGAGGGGGGGGGTATTAGGCCTGGCTTCTGTGGGAAAGTTATATGTCCCCAACCCTACAGCAGTACCACAGGTGAAGAGCACACCCCCCCACCCCCTCCTCTCCAACACACACACACGCACACACACACACCAGGGAAGGTGAGAGATACAGAAAGAGAAAGAACTGTTTTTGGGGTTTTTTTCAGATGTTCTCTCGTAAATGTCATAATTCGGCTTGGCTAATGATCTCAGAAAGTCAACAGCGTTTCATGTAAATGAAACTAATATCAGGAGGAAATGGTTCAGCATTTAGATCAGTTAGAGACGCTGCTCTATGCAAGTTCTAGACATGTTTGGATACAGCTTGTTGGAAGTTCAAATACTCGCCCTCATGTGATTGTGACAGATCCATGGTGGGTAAACTATGGTCCCGAAGGAGGCAGAGATGCCTTACACAGAATGTGAAATAACCATTTATGCAGTAAACCCATTCATATTAGTATTTTATAACATGCATAGAAAGGCTCATTTTATTGGTGTATATGAGGCCTGTGTGTTTCATGATGGTTAAGCACATTACCCTGTGAGAGTCATGTGCCAACAAACACATGAAAGACTTTTTTTTTTTTAAACCAGTTAACCAGTATGCACACATAGGGTTTTTTTTTTCTTTTTAGGAATGTTAAGATGTTGAAAACCGACGCAGACTGTAAAGGAAGGCGCTGGTTTGTTGGCTGATGCCAGAGTTAGCCCTCCCTTTGGAGACCAGGAGACCAAAGCTTGTAAATCCAACATACACAAACACAAAACACATTCCCATCCGTCCACACTCAAGAGTGTTCTGCGTAGTCTCACAAACACCCAGAGTTAGCAGGCTTTCTCTCTCTCTCTCTCTCTCTCTCTCTCCCTCTCAGAGTTAGCAGTCTCTCTCTCTCTCTCTCTCTCAGAGTTAGCAGTCTCTCTCTCCCTCTCTCTCTCTCTCTCTCAGAGTTAGCAGTCTCTCTCCCTCTCTCTCTCTCTCTCTCTCTCTCTCTCTCTCTCTCTCTCTCTCAGAGTTAGCAGTCTCTCTCTCCCTCTCTCTCTCTCTCTCTCTCTCTCAGAGTTAGCAGTCTCTCTCTCCCTCTCTCTCTCTCTCTCTCTCTCTCAGAGTTAGCAGTCTCTCACTCTCTCTCTCTCTCTCTCTCTCTCTTTCTGTCAGAGTTAGCAGTCTCTCTCTCTCTCTCTCTCTCTCTCTCTCTCAGAGTTAGCAGTCTCTCTCTCTCACTCTCTCTCACTTTTTACAGTCACCCTGTCTCTCCCGCTAGCTGTTGAGTGATGGAGACCCAAATAAAACACAGGCTTCCTTTATCCATTTTTTAATGTGCCCTATTTCACTTTTTGAAAGTGATATGTATTGGCATTTAGTAACTGGAGTTAATATGTATGAGCAATGGAAAAAGTTCAGTTCAGTTTGCTGAGATCACAAAGTTTTAAAAACCCCAATGTACAAGAAATAGAACGTATTTCATCAAAACTGTCCGACTGTCCGACACCATCTACCCATTTCTCTGTCTGCAGTATTTATCTAAGTATCTCATTCTATCTTATTATAATTTGATGTCTCCCTCTCTTGCTTGCTCTCTCTCTTTCTTGCTGTAAATCAGATAAGATCAGTCAAATATCACATAATAAGTGTCACACCAATGCTTTTTATTTGACATATTTTGAAATGACTTGACTCCATAATCATATAACTAATGGTCTACTGCATAAACACAGTCATTTACATTCAGGATCAAACTGTCATGCAGTCTTAAAGAGATATACAGGACAGATACTAACCTCATAAACACACACACACACACACACACACACACACACACTTATATAGGCACACACAGAGACTGAGGTGCTGGTGTCTGGTTTTGTCAGTTTGATGTGCAGTGTAGCATTTTTAGCATGTCAAACAGAATTAAATCAAACACAGAGTGTAGCATTTACTGGGTGTAAACTCTGTTTTCTGCCCTGAAGGGAATTACAGACCCACTTAGCACACACACATATACACATACACTAATATTTAATTTTATATTCACATGTTACACAAGCAACTAACATAACTTTTTTTCCCCCCGAAAATATTCATTTGTTTTAACTACAATAATGATAACAAAGACAATAATGATCGCAGTGACAGTAGACTGACATCAGTATTGTTGGCATTTTATTACCTAAGTTAATGTAACCTCAATAGTCTGTTATCTACTTTTATTAAACTGTCTTATTTCATCTTGTATGACTCCTCTAAATCTCTATTGAACTATACTTTCCATCTGTAAATATTGCAACACAGTGTAATGTTTTATTACACAAGCGCTTTTGTCAATGAGGTGAGTTTGCGTTTGTTTTGGGTTTCATGTGAGCGCTGGTCCTTGTGTTCTCACTGTTGACGGAGTACTACTGTCTGTCTGTTGGTGTAACTTTGGCAGGTAAAGTGAAGAGAACTAGTTTTCACTCTGAGTTTTGGCACAAGCATGCGGCATGTAACTTGCTCGGATGTTTTGCTCAGTTCACATAGGGTTCAAAAGACAAGCCGCAGGACAAACTGGAATGAGGTGTAGACTCTCTCTCTCTCTCTCTCTCTCTCTGTCTCTCTCTCTCTCTCTCTCTCACTGATTGCCAGAGGATGGGGTGTGTTTAGAGTCTTAATGAAACTGTCAGATGTGGCGTGTGGGCTCTCGGCTCAGACAGTAATTATTTCTCCGCTCCTGACAGACAAAATGACAGATCTGCCTTTCATCCTTTCTTTCTATCATTACTTCTCTCCTCCCTTCTTTCCATTCTCATGCTCTTGGGCCCTAACACACACCTATGCACCTCGGTTAAAAGGTATGGGAGGTGATTCCCAGCTGTCAATCACTCGAGATGATTCAGTGTGTTTAATTTAGTGACATCATTACAGAAGTCAGTGAGGGAATTATATTACAGGCCAAGAGGAACAATATGACTCAAACTGACACATAGTGTAGAACTATGTCAGTCATGGCTAGCCTTATTAGTTGACACAGGGTTGAATGACTAAGTGGAAAAGAGGGAGACAGACAGAGAGAGAGAGAGATGACAGGAGAGTCACAAGTAAAGCCTTGTCACTAGCTCATAATTACTGGTCACTCTCTGTCTCTCTCTCTCTCTCTCTCTCTCTCGCTCTCTCTCCTATCAAGCCAGCGTAAGTTTTTAATCACACTGAAATGATTTATTTACGTGTCAACGATGTGTCACCTTGTTTCCTTTCATTTTTCAAATTGTTTGTGTTTTTTTCCAGATGATAAATTTATCCTCAAGACAGACCCAGTATGACTAATTAACTTTGAAATATAAGAACCAGATGTTCGGGTAAAGGAAGTTTCCAAGCAGCGGCCAAGAAACCATGCCAACAACTCACAACACCCCCCTTCTCTCTCTCTCTCTCTCTCTCTCTCTCTCTCTCTCTCTCTCTCTCTCCTTCTCGTAAATGCCTGACATGTTATTTTAAAGTCAACCATAAATTTCTTCAGAGTACTCTAAATGTTGTCTGAAGTTTGCTTGCACTTCCTTTCTATTTACATAATATCTCTGTGTCCCTCAGCACTCATTTATTCAACCTCTTTCATCTCTCCTTCATCTATCATCCTTAACACGACTTATTTAACATTTACACTTCACACCGTGACTTAATGCACAGATTCTGTAAGCACATTCTTTGATCCACCTCATTTTTTCCTTTAGACAAGTATTAGATGCCTTTAAGCATTTAGAAACGTAAACACATGCCTTATTTGGCCTTTTAAGTAAAGTGCAAACTTCATTTCTTCATTTTGTCCTCCTTGTCTCGTCTTTGTCTCTCTCTCTCTCCTCTCTGGTGCTGTGGCAGACCGGTGTTAAAGGTGAGTGATAAATCTCAGTGGCCTTTCAAAATCTTTCAGAAGGCCACTGCCATAGTTTTTTTTTCTCTTTTGGTTGCAGCTCCGATTGGAGCGGTGAGTGAAATATCTCTTATCACCAACGAAAATCTACGCACAGCCACGGCTATACACACGCCTTTTGCTGACGCTTCGAAGCTTCGCTGTGAGTGACACGCAAATCGAACAAATTTCAGGACTAATAAATCGAGCTGTCAGAGTCTGAGACTTGAAAAGGGGCTGAAAGGCCCTAAGGCACAGCTTTAGCAAACAGTCATGTTGATGAAATTCTGTAGGCTGAAGAATTATGGCTGTCAGGAAAAAAAAAAACTCCAAAAAAACAAAAAAAGAAATAAGGGGGGGAAAAAAAAAAAAAACGCCCACCTCACCTCTGAAGTTTCTCTCTCTCTCTCTCTCTCTCTCTTTCTCTGTTCTTGCTTAGTGGTGTAAACTGAAACACAGGCTTCTTTCATGATTTTCTAAGTATTATTACGTCACTTTGACACTCGCTCCACAGCCTGGCCAGACTCTTTCTCCAGAGAGAGAAGAAGAGAGACAGAGGAAAGGTCTTGAGCTGGTTTGCTTTCTGCGCCTCTTAAGTGTCCTGTCAAGGGGAATCAGTATCATTAAACTGAGGTCAAACGCACGTGTGTGTGTGTGCATGCATGCCTGCCTATGTGTTTGCGTGTGTGTGTGTGTGTGTGTGTGTGTGTGTGTGTGAGCAAATTTAGGTCCAGCAACCTCATAAATCAACTCCTCCTCCTCCTTGTGTGAGCTGTGGGATTCTGAATTTTCCTGGATTTGTCCTCCTTTATTTTTGACTCTTTTTCTTGTGTGCTCATTTAACATGCACACTCTGTCGGCTTTAGTCGTAGTCTCTGTGTGTGTGTGTGTGTGTGTGTGTTTCTGTGTGTTAGGCTTAGCAGAGGATCATCATAGCCTACGTGTTAAAAGTTCATTTGAGTCAGTGAGAAGAATAGAGAGTGGATATGTCGGGCCATTGATTTAAATGTGAAAAGTCCTTATTTTGCATTAGTTTGGAAGCTCTGTGCTGAATGGTCTTTGACTGAGTGAGACAGAGGCTAGACTCAAAACAGTCTTATCATTCAAATGCATAAACACACAGAGTGAAACGCAGAGCAATTAGCTTGATTTATGGGGTGAGTTGTGAAACAGAAAACACACACGTACGTACACACACACACACACACAAACACACACAAACACACACACTCAAACGCCTTCTTTCTCTTACTGGTTTCTTTATGGTGAGTAAGCAGCAGCAGCAAGAGAGATTTAAGGCTTGTGTGAATTCCAGGTTGGTTCAAAATAAAATGAAGTTGCTTTGTTTGATGATATTCCATCGAATTTCCCAGTAACTGCCTATGGTTCTGTTCTTTTTATTTAAAAAACATAGGCCATTTATAGGCTAACAGATGTCCTACTCATTACAGTCACTATCACTATCATGTTCTTCTGACACTCCAAATTCCCCAATGTGTCAAACTGCTACTGTGTGTGTGTGTGTGTGTGTGTGTGTGTGTGTGTATACGTGACTGAGGGCATCAGTGTATATGTGTCTGACAGTGCAATGCTGTAAGTGCGTGTGTGTGTGTGTGCGCGTGCACGTGTGTGTGTGTGTGTGTGTGTGTGTGTGTGTGTAGTCTTGTATAATCGCTGGTCAGGGACTAACTTTCCTTCCCCACTGACTCATGATGAACAGCAAAAGAGTAAGAGCCCACACGGCAGAAACACAGTTCCATTTTAACCAGTAACAGATTGACCATAACCAATAACAGGCCTAGCTGTGTAAATCTGATTTCCCTCCTTGTGGAAAAAGAAAACTGAACTGAAAGCATTTTTGACTGATCATGCTGGTGCCTCCTGGTTGACCCCAGTCATTCACAACCCCCGAGGCTCAGGTGACAGAGGGGTCTAAACCAACAAACAGGAACCTGTGGCTCTCAGGTCGACCCGGGGTGGAACAGTTCTGACCCTCCCCGAAGCAGCCATGAGGGTCAGGGGGTCAGGCAGGAACCCCATGAACTCTAGCACCTGCACTTTATTCTCTCTTTTCACTTTCAATAAAGTTTCTGAGTGTGTGTGTGTGTGTGTGTGAGAGAGAGAGAGAGAGAGGAGACAGTGGTGAATAGATTGATTTCAGTGTAGATAGATAGATAGATAGATAGATAGATAGATAGATAGATAGATACAACTTTAGGAAACAACACACACACACACACACACACACACACACACACACACGCACAGATAAATCATTAGGAAAAGGTTAACTGGCTAACCGTCAGCTCCTATATCGAATCAGCAGCAAGGC